>NW_028294055.1:12500-32266 GCF_964341445.2 Mesoplodon mirus | reverse complement strand
GTCTTGCGCCGGTCCAAGAATTTCACCTCTAGCGGCGCAATACGAATGCCCCCGGCCGTCCCTCTTAATCATGGCCTCAGTTCCGAAAACCAACAAAATAGAACCGCGGTCCTATTCCATTATTCCTAGCTGCGGTATCCAGGCGGCTCGGGCCTGCTTTGAACACTCTAATTTTTTCAAAGTAAACGCTTCGGGCCCCGCGGGACACTCAGCTAAGAGCATCGAGGGGGCGCCGAGAGGCAAGGGGCGGGGACGGGCGGTGGCTCGCCTCGCGGCGGACCGCCCGCCCGCTCCCAAGATCCAACTACGAGCTTTTTAACTGCAGCAACTTTAATATACGCTATTGGAGCTGGAATTACCGCGGCTGCTGGCACCAGACTTGCCCTCCAATGGATCCTCGCGGAAGGATTTAAAGTGGACTCATTCCAATTACAGGGCCTCGAAAGAGTCCTGTATTGTTATTTTTCGTCACTACCTCCCCGGGTCGGGAGTGGGTAATTTGCGCGCCTGCTGCCTTCCTTGGATGTGGTAGCCGTTTCTCAGGCTCCCTCTCCGGAATCGAACCCTGATTCCCCGTCACCCGTGGTCACCATGGTAGGCACGGCGACTACCATCGAAAGTTGATAGGGCAGACGTTCGAATGGGTCGTCGCCGCCACGGGGGGCGTGCGATCGGCCCGAGGTTATCTAGAGTCACCAAAGCCGCCGGCGCCCGCCCCCCGGCCGGGGCCGGAGGGAGGCGGACCGGGTTGGTTTTGATCTGATAAATGCACGCATCCCCCCCGCGAAGGGGGTCAGCGCCCGTCGGCATGTATTAGCTCTAGAATTACCACAGTTATCCAAGTAGGAGAGGAGCGAGCGACCAAAGGAACCATAACTGATTTAATGAGCCATTCGCAGTTTCACTGTACCGGCCGTGCGTACTTAGACATGCATGGCTTAATCTTTGAGACAAGCATATGCTACTGGCAGGATCAACCAGGTAGGTCGGAGAGCGCGAGCACACACACACACACACGGGGCCGGGCGTGCCGGGGCGCGGGGCCGCGGGGCGCGGCAGCGACGCGCCGGCCGGCCGGCGGCGGCAGCCGCACCACCACCCCACCACCCCCGGAGCGAGCGAGCGAGCGAGGAAGGTGGCGGCGGGGAGGCGAACACCGGGGGCCCGACCGACAGCCCGCACCACCCGCGGCGAGGGCGGACGACCGCCCGACGCTCGGGAGGAACCACGAGGGGCCGCGGCGCGACGCCGCGCCGTGGAGGCACGAAGGGTGGGGGGCGGTCCGGGGATGTCCCCGGCACCTCCTCCTCCTCCTCCTCCTGCCCCCCCACACCACACCACACCACACCAGCGCGGCCCGCGACCTCGGCGGCCCGGGAGCGGGGCCACGGGCACCGGGAAGTCGCACGGAGGCCGGACGGCGCGTGCCCGCTCGCTCCCGCTCGCCCGCTCGCGCGGACGGGGGCGGGGGGCGGGCGGCGGGGCTCGGGCAGAGGCCCGACACCCCGACCCACTCCCCGCCCGCCCGCCCGCCCAGACGGACGGGAGCGGGGCGGGGCGGACACGGCGGCCGGTCCACGACGGCTGCCCGGGGACCCGACGTCCCACGCTCGGGCGAGCGCGCCGGGGCGGGGCGCGGCGCGGCGCGGCATGGGGGCGGACAGAAGGAACGGCCTTCCGCCCCCACCCTCGCCCAACACGCAACCGACGCCGGCGGACGGGCGGCGACGGCGGAGGACCACGGAGCGGAACCGCGGCGGGCCCGCGAAGCGAAACACCCAGGGACGCGGCCCGGGGGTCGGCAGACGCGACGGACGCGGCAGACGGACGGACGTGGGAGACAGGGCCGACGAGGCGCGGCTGGCTCGGCCCGCCGTCGCGGAGACGCGACGACCACCTCACACACAAGACGTGGCGGCGCGGCGGGAGGCGGGCGCCCACGCGCCGACGCGAGGGGGCCCGGGGGCCATCCGAAGGGCACGGACGCGAGTCGGCCGCCGGGGCGCGACACGGGGTCTCACCGCCAGAGGCCCTCCAGCGCAGGGGCGGTCCCGCGACACACCCAGGACGCCGACTGGCCTCCTCCTCGGCCCCCACACCACAGGGTCCCCCCTCGCGGGGCTCGCGACCACCCACCGCCGCCGAACCTCCACGAGCCGCGGCCGGCCCGCGACAACACTCTCCCGCACGCACACCGGCCGCCCCGCGGGGCCCCCCCCACACACACACACCCCTCCGCCGCACCCGACTCCCGCACCCCGCCTCAGGAACCGTGAGCACGCCACCCGGGGACGCCGCCGGCCGAGGCGGCCGGGGGGACGACACCCTCACGTGGGCGAGGCCAGCTCGGTCCCAGAGACGGGGGGAAGGGGGGGCACGGAGGAGTGGGGGGGGGCGGCGGCGACGGGGAGGGGGCGGCGGCACGCGCACGCACACAGCGAGGGCCGCGGGGCAGGGGCGCGGGGGGCGCTGCCCAGGGAGAGGAAGGGCCGAGACACGACCGGGCCACCAGGAAAACAAGCGCGGGGTCCCACCGCCACACACACGAGGGCGGTCCCACGACGCCTGAGACGCCGGCCGGCCCCGGCCACCCCGGGGCCTCTCCCACGACCCGACCCCGCCGCCGGGGGGGGCCCGCGCGTGCGACGTTCCCCCCGCGTGGCACGGAGGGACCCGTCCGCCCAAACTCCACCTCGACGTCCTCGCCGCATCCGCCTTCATCCAAGTCCGACCCCCGGGGGCTCGTGCCCCAGGGAAACGCTCCCGAGCGAGGCGACCCGCACCGTGCCCGCACACCGCCCGCCACCCGCCGCGACGAGCGGTCAGGGCAGGCGCGACGGGCTCCTCGTGGCTGCGGGGCTGGGGAGCCGGGGCGCCCGGGCGTCCCCTCCCCGCCCGCTTGGGCTCCACCACCGACCGGGGTCGCCGCGCGCACACGCGTGCACGCGGCCCCGCGCCGGACGCCGGCCTGGCGGGACCCTCCCCCGACTCAGAGGGGGGAGGCGCGGGCCGCGGTAGGCAAAGAGCGGCGCTCGGCCCCACCGCGGAGCCGGCGCGAGCCCGCCCGCCCGCCAAGGCGAGGGACTCTTGCCCACGTGCTCTGGCAGTCGTGGCCCTCGTGGCCACGGCACGCTTGGGAGGGGCAGCGGCTGGGGGGTCCGGTACCCCAAGGCTCCCTCTCGGATCGCTAGAGAAGGCTTTCTCACCGAGGGGGCGTCATCCCCCACCCATCGTCTCTCCCCCTTCGGGCCCGCGGAGGCGCTCCACGAGCCGCCGCCGAGTCCACGACTGGGCGGGGGTGGGGTGGGGTTGCGGGGGGTCTGCGGTACGGGGAAGCACACGGCCCAAAGGGGCGTCCGCGGCCACAGCCAGGGGGCACAACCTCCGCCGTGCCGCCCCCGGGCTTGTCTAGGGGGGCTCCGGAAGGAGGGAGCACGCCCGAGAAGCGCGACAGCAACCCCCCTTCTCACAGAGGCCCCCGGCCCAGCACGATCGCACCCACGCCCGTGTGCCATGCCCTGGCCACACAGTCCCCTCGCAGCACACACCGTGCGAGGACGACGGCGACGAGGCGGCACCTGCCCCCCGTCCCCCCCCACCGGGGGAGAGAGAAACAGGCGCGCACACACACACCACACGCCTCCCCCTTGGCCGCCTCGACCCCCCGAGGAGAGCCGCTCACGGGACACGCCACCGCGGCGGGGACCCGAGGAGCACGCTGGGAAAAGGGAACGACACCACCGCTCGGCCTCGGGCACCTGAGGGACGACCCGGAGCGCTCCAGGGGCACCACAGAGGACCAAGCAAGGCACGCTCACACGCCGGCAGGGGCGCGCAGCGCAGCGGCGGGACGGCCCCCCCACCCACGCGGGGAGGACCGCCCGCGAGGCACACGCCAAGGAGGCGAAGCAAGAGTGTCTGCTGCGTCCGAGGACCACGGGCCCGCCCACGCCGTGGGGCCGGGAGACCGAGGGTCAGGGCCGGAGACCACCAGCCAGCCCCCGCCCTCCCGCACACACTTCTCGACAGGTCGGGAGTGCGTGACCAGAAGAGGCGAGGGGGCACGCCGCGGACACAACGAGAAGAGCGGTCCCGTTCGACAAGAACGTCCGTCCCTCGTCTGGCGCGACTTCGGCCCGGCCCAGGAGAGCGCGACATCACCACATCGATCAGTCAATCCGGAGAGCCACGGGCCACAGGGCCCCGAAGGTGGGGGAGGGGCACGGCGAGGACCATCACCAGAGGAGCCTGCTTCAGCCTCACCGGCACACCACCGCCCCCACCTTCCTCTCGGGCAACTCCGGCGGCCGACGACGACCCCGCGAGGAGAACGCCTGACACGTGGCACAGAGCCTGCGCGGGGGGAGGGGGTCGTCGCAGCCACCACCGGGTGCCGTGCGGCGGGGGCGAGGTGGTAGTCGCACGGGGTGGAAGACCCACGCGCCACACCTCGCGCCCCGCCGCCCTCGGGTGAGCCAGAGACCGGAGGCGGCACCGCGGGTCGGGTCAGCCGGGCGCACACACACAGGCACACACGAGAGCCGGCGCGCAGGCCCAGGCGGGCGGCTCAAGGGGCAAGGGGCAAGGGGACGGTTCGGGCGCCAGACGGCGGCCCGCGGCCCACAGCCCGGATCCCTGCGTGCGTGCGCCCAGAGCCCCAAAGTCCTCAGCGACTAGACGCCAGAGAACACCGTGTCAGCACCTATCTGGTGGCAAAAAAGGCCCATTTCGGGCGAAAAATATCACAGCGCCCGGGAGCGGGGCCCATCCACGAATCGCGGGGGGGACCCCGAAACCTCGGTCCGGCCACCTGTCCCCAACTCTTCCCCATCCACACCAGCCCCGGAGCTCTCGGGGGCCACCTGGTCGACCCGAGGAGCGTGGCGACCAAGTGGGGGCGGGGAAACGTGGGGGGTGGGGTGGGGTGGGGGGAGGCAGCGAGCGGGCCGGGGTCGCCCTCCCCGGTTCGCCCGCCCGCGCGGGCAGGCACCGGTCCCCCTCGGAGTCTCCGGGCGAAGACTCGGTTCAAGAAAAAGAAAATGTCCCACACTCGGCCGCCTCCGACGAGCGGGCCCCACGAGGGAGCGCGCCGGGGCCCGGGCCGCCCTAGCTAGCCGGGCCACCCAGGAAGGAACGGCTCGGGCCGGTCCCCACCCCGGGACTCGCGGTGGAGGACGGTGGGGCGGGGGAGGGTGAGAAGAAGTCGCGTCCGCCGACCGACCGGGACCCACGTGGGCCCGCTGAAGGGCCGGGTGCGCCCTCCCCGGCCACCCCGCGCGAGCAGGGCCCGGTCCGTCCACGTCCCCGGACACCCAGGGGAGGGGGACTTGATAAACCTTTTCCCGGGGAGACGCCCCCCCCCCCCAGGCGACCGGAGCCCACGAGGGACCACCGCACGCGGGCCCGTGCCTCTCTCTCCGGGTCACCCCTCGCGGCCCAGGCCAACGGTCCAAAGGGTGAGAGCCAGGAGAAGGCGGCCCGACCGGCAAGCCACAGTCCTCCGCCCCGGAGGACGCGGAAGAAAGACCCTCTCCCTTGCCACCGCGGCGGCGGCGGCGGCGGCGGCGGCGGCGGCGGCGGCCCGTCCCGTCCCGTCCCGTCCCAGGTCCGGTCGGGTGGCCGTGTCGGTCGGTCCCCGCGGCCGGGTGCTGGTCGACCAGGCCAGACGGCCCCACAGAGCGGGCTCGAGACTGCGGCGACGGTCACAGCCACATAGACCTGCACGCCCAATCTCAAGCGACAGCAGGAGGCGCCCACGCCTGGGCGCCACCGGGACAGTCGCCACCAACGTCGCCCGGCTCACGGAACTCTGCCTCGGGCCCGGCGGCCCAGTCACAACCCTCACGAAGGTCGCCGGAGCTCCAGAGACAAGGGACAATATAAAAGCGGCCGCCAGGTGGCTCCCGACAACCGGCTCCAACGTCCCCGGGCCGGGTCCCTGTCGCCGGCCGGCCACCGAGGACGCGGCAGCGCCGGGCCGCCCAAACGCCCGGGCTAAGCCCGGGGCGAGGCGGCGGGCGTCTGGCGCGGCCCTGAGGCGTCCGTCTCGGACGGAGCTAGCTAGCTCCCGGGTCGGCACGACACGGCGCCACACCGGCAGCAGACGGGGTTGGGGTGGGGGGGGAAGCTGGGAAGATGTCGCCGGGAGGCTGCCTCAAGGGAGACGACGCGATTCCTCGGCGGGGGGATATCCCACGGAGACGCCGGCGGGGCCCGGGGCGGCCGGCACGGGCCGCCCAGAGGGTCACGAGCAAGATCCCCGGCTGCCCGGACGGACGGACGGACGGACGGACGGACGGACGGAGGGAGGGAGGGAGGGAGGGAGGGAGAGAGGGAGACAGGGAAGGAAGGCGGGGACCGGCAAACCGAAACCAGGCAAGCGCTCAGAGAACAACGCAGGAATTCATCCTTTCTCGAACGGTGGAGGTCTTTCAGAAGCAGACACGCAAAGCCCAGAAGCCAGAAAGGAAGGGAAGGATACACTCTGACCCCACACGAGTGGAAACAAACATCTGTCTCTGCCTACACGGCGACAAAGTCCAAAGACAACACGCGCGTGCGTGGGTGGGTGGGTGGGGAAATCGCACTTGCGGTCGGTCGGTCGCGAGAACGTGGATTTCAAAACGGACTGACCACAGTCACGGGCGGGGCTGGCTGGGGTGGTGAGGCGGGGGTTGGCGGAATGCGGGCGGGCGGGGGCGGTGGAGGGGGCGAAGGTGGAGTCAATAGCCATCCACTAAAGAAACTGAGCTCCTAAACGTAAGGCCAGAAACCAGCAAACTCTTAGAGGAAAACAGAGGCAGAGGACACTCTCTGACACAGATCACAGCAAGAGCCTTTTGGACCCACCTCCCAGAGACATGGACATAAAAACAAAGATAAACCAATGGGACCCGATGAAACCTCAAAGCTTTTGCACAGCAAAGGAAACCGTAAACAAGACCAAAAGACAACCCTCAGAATGGGAGAAAATATTTGCAAATGAAGCCACTGACAAAGGATTCATCTCCAAAACAACGTATAAGCAGCTCATGCAGCTCCATAGCCAAGAAACAAACAACCCCATCCAAACGTGGGCGGAAGACTCAAACAGGCGTCTCTCCAAAGAAGATCAACAGACTGCCCACAAACACACGAAGGAAGGACTGCTCAACGTCATTCATCATCAGAGAAATGCAAATCAAAACTACAATGAGATATCATCTCACCCCAGTCAGAATGGCCATCCTCCAGAAATCTAGAAACAATCAATGCCTGCCTGCCGGAGAGGGTGTGGAGAAAAGGGACCACTCTCGCACTCACTGCTGGTGGGAATGTGAATCGGTACAGCCACCGTGGAGAACAGTACGGGAGGTTCCTTAAAAAACTACACGTAGAACTACCATAGGACCCAGCAATCCCACTACTAGGCATAGGGACCCTGAGAGAACCATCATTCAAAAAAGACACAGGGGGCCAAAGTGTTCACTGCAGCTCTATGCACAATAGCCCGGAGACGGAGACAACCCAAGTGTCCATCATCATCGGATGAACGGATAAAGAAGAGGTGGCACCTATCTACCACGGCATACTGCTCAGCCATAAAAAGAAACGAAACTGAGCTACGTGTAGGGAGGCGGATAGACCTGGAGTCTGTCCTACAGAGTGAAAAGTCAGTCAGACAGAGAAGGACAGGTACCGTACGCTCACACGTAGATGCGGAACTTAAGGGGGAAAAGATGTCATGAAGAACCTAGGGGTAAAACAGGAATAAAGACACAGACCTACTTGAGAATGGACTTGAGGATGTGGGTGGCGAGGGGGAAGGGTCACCTGTGACAAAGCGAGAGAGAGGCATGGACAGACAGACAGGACCCAACCTAAGGTAGATAGAGAGCGGGAAGCAGCCGCACAAGCACAGGGAGATCAGCTCCGGTGCTGGTGCTCTGTGACCGCGTGGAGGGGTGGGAGGGAGGGAGACGCAAGAGGGAAGGGATGTGCGAACAGATAGATAGATGTAGATGGACGACTGATTCACTTTGTGATAAAGCAGAAAGTAATCATAAAAAGAATAAAAGAAAAAGAAAAGAAACTGAGTTCCGACACATCTGCACGATGCAACACCCTGAGTGCGAGCGTGTGCGTGCGCGGGGGGGGGGGGGGTGCTCGTGTGTGTGTGTGTGTGTGTGTGTGTGTGTGTGTGTGTGTGTGTGTGTGTGTGTGTGGAGTGCGGTAAGTATTGACAGCAACGAACTGTCGTCCCACCGAGACCACACCAAACCATACCAGCAAAGAAGTCAAGCTGTAGAACTACTCTGGCCTTTAAAACAAAGGAAAAAGCGTGTACGTAGAGTATACCTACGTATAGTACACATGCTTGTGGCCTACGTATACATGGACACATAAAGGCCTAGGACAAGCCCAGGCACATCCCGTAGTAAGGGGAGCCTATCCAAAACAGACCAAGGCCTCACACACCTCAGCCGCCAGAAAACAAGCAACCCAGTGAGAAAAGTGGGCTGGAGGCCCGAACAGAACATTTGCATTAGAAAAACAAAAAAAAAAAGAAAAAAAAAGAAAAGAAAGAAGCACAACAACAAAAGAAACAAAACTAAAACACAAAACTTTTTTTTAGTTAAAAAAATAAATGGGGGAACACGAAAAGCGCACGCATTTCTCTTGACAAAGATATTCGGACAGGCCCAGGATCTGGAGTTGCGACAGCAAGATCGTAACAGCAGAAAAAGTGGCTCCTGGTCGAACACGTATATTTCACGCTGAGAGAGACCACCACCACCACCACCGTGGCATGCTGGAGGACTCAGACATGTCACCTGGTGGGTGAAAGAATGAATGGCTCTCCGACAAAAGACAGCAGTATGGAAAACACTATGGAAGTCCCTCAAAACATTGCACAGAAAACTACCATGTGACCCCGCGACTCCAGTGAGTGCCCACGGAGGGGGTAAAGAAGACATGTACATGTCTATCTGTACCATCACCTATACGAATGTAGAGATAGGCAGGGACACACTGTTAGCGCTCTCTGTGTGTCCGTAGTACGTCTATATCTATGAGAGAGCGAGAGCGAGAGCGAGAGCCAGAGAGAGAGAGAGAGAGAGTGAGAGAGGGAGGGAAGGAGGGAGAGAGAAAGAGAGGGAGGGAGAGACAGGGGGAGAGAGAGAGAGAGAGAGAGAGAGAGGAGGTAGAGAGAGGGAGGGGGAGAGAGAGAGAGAGGGAGGGAGGGAGAGACAGGGAGAGAGAGAGACAGCAACACAGAGAGGGAGAGAGAGGGATGGAGAGAGAGAGAGAGAGAGAGAGAGAGAGAGAGAGAGAGAGAGAGAGGAGGGAGAGAGAGAGCAGGGAGGGAGAGAGAGGGAGAGAGAGGAGGGAGAGAGAAAGCAATATGACTCAACCATAAAAGGGAATGAAATCTTGCCATCCGCATGAACATGGAGAGACCTAGAGGGTATCAGGCTAAATGAGATACCTCACATCAGGAGGATGTCAATTCTACGCAGAATCTACAAAACAGTACACTTGAACACACAGAACAAAACAGAAACAGGCTCACAGATACGGAAAAGGAACAAATGGGTGGTGGCCAGTGGAGGGAGGGAGGGAGGGAGGGGGTAAAGGGGTGATGGGTGCAATAGCTGAGGGAGATGAAGTGGTGCCATCTTCCCGTCATGAAGTCAATAAGTCATGGGATGTCAGGTACAGCAGGCACAGTAGACTCCACCCTATTGTAATGACATCGAAGGGTGACAGACACTAACTAGACTTATCGTGGTGAGGCCTGTGTCACGTGTAAAAATATCGACTCGACTCGCTATGGTATACACCTGAAAACTACTATAGGACTGTCAGTCAGTTAGACTTGAATTTAAAAAGGTGGGGGGGGGGAGAGGGAGAGAGAGAGAGAGAGAGAGAGAGAGAGAGAGAGAGAGAGAGAGAGAGAGAGAAGTGAGACAAAGTGTGGACAGTCACGTGAGTGCCATAGGTAAGGGAGATTAGGACAACCAACCAACTCCCAACAGTGGTTTCGTAAGTCAACAGTCAAGATTTCGATATCATGATGTCATCAAGCACCAACACTTCTAAAGGGACACAAGGACACGCAGGGCTCACTTGGCAGGGCAGTTCAGGACCCTAAAATGACCCTGAAAGCTGAAGCTCAAAAAAGCAATCTTGTTCATCCACGGGGGAAAAATACCGTTGTCCCACGACATTCAAAAATCGTATCAACACACTTAAAAACTGTCTTCCTCACTCACCATTTAAAAGGTAGAGAATATAAAAAGAGCCAAACTGCGATTTCTTTAGTGGACGGACTGTCTGTCATGGAAGGTATCGACATGAAAAGCATCTGATCCATCTTGTAAAATCCTAGGAATAGGAACAGCAGTTTTCAAACCCTTCTCGGCGTGGTATCTTTTCTACATGGGGATAAGCAGTCCTATTTCTTGTCTGTTATTCCCCTAACTGAAGCATCAGCCTCCAACACGATAAGCCTTTGTGCTCTCTGGGTCCTGAACTCTCTCTCGAAGTGTTTTTCTTAATGGGAACGTGTGCACCAAAGTCATCGCCTGGAGTCATCTTCAACCTGTCCTCCCGCCTTCCCCCTCCACCACCCCCACCAGCACCCCCACCCCCACCCACCACCCCCACCACCCCCACGCCCACCCCCACCCCGCCGCCGCCTCCGCCGCCGCCGCCGCCTCCTCCTCCTCCTCCTCCTCCATTTCCTTCTTTGTATTCTTCAGCTCTCCTTGCGCTGGTCTCTCACACGGTGGCAGTGTTGTCCTAGGCATGCTCAGGTGTCTCCTAACCCCATCCAAGTGGACTTCCAGTGTCACCATTTTGGGTTTCTCAGCCGCACTTCCGTCGTTCTCGGGCAATCCTTTCTTTTTATTTTCCACGGACGGGGGAGACCGGGGCGGGGAGCAACACAACGACACACTGCGCGTGACCTGGAAAACAGATACATACACACCAGGCAACCACCGACAGGCTCTGAAAGAGGATCGGTCACTGGACACGGGACACGCACGTTTATTATGTGTGGAGTCGTTGCAGACTGAACAGGCAGCAGCAAACTTTGAACTTCACGCAGCTGCCGTTCAGTTCATCCATTGTGAAAACTGACACTTGAAACACGTAGTTAGGCTCTTGGTGCGATTTCACCTAGCCATTGAAATGTGTGTACACTGGAACCATGGAAAGTGAGCTCTCTCTCTCTGTCTGTCTGTCTCTCTCTCTCTCTCTGTCTCTCTCTCTCTCTCTCTCTCTCTCTCTCTCTCTCTCTCTCTCGGTCTCTCTGTCTGTCTCTCCCCCCCCCCCCCCGTCATTTCTATCAAAGGTCGCCAAATGAAGACTCGTTTGTTTCCAAACCCAGTTTCCTTTCATTAAAGTTGGTGGGAGCTTTCCCTAAGGATTGCATGGGAAGGTGTTTTCCTCATTCGTTTTAGTAGTTTTCCTTAGAACTAGAAAATTAGAATTCTGCTGAATGATGAACATGCACCTCGCTTAAGTTTCTGCTAGGAAATCCATGCACCATGTTGATCGAACGAAAAGCAAAATGATTTTATAGCAAGGTTTTCTCTCCACTTCAGATGAATTTTACAGGGCAGGGATAGGGGAGGCTTGGGGTGTCTGTTTTTAATTTAAGGTCCTCTGAAATGTCAGTAAGTGCTCGTGAACATACTCATGTGTACTTTTTTCCTCCATCCAATCACCAATCATCTGGCAGAAGGAGAGCCTCCTCACCGGCAAACAACATTCCGCCACTTAATGAGAAAATACATTTCTGCTACTTTCGCCTAAAACTGCAAAGCCCCTTATTTAAGCTAATGGAATGAAAAAGAAATCCCTTGTACCTAGGAACAGAACCAAGTGAAAGAAACACAATGCACAGATTGAGGGAAAAAAAGAAAGAAAGAGAGAGAGAGAGAGAGAGAGAGAGAGAGAGAAAGAAAGAAAATCTCTCAACCTAAAAGTTTTTGGAACAAACGGACAATCTATGATTTGGTAGGTAAACAATATTTTTGGAACATAAAGTTCTTTGAGACAAGAATGGAGAAGAAAACAAGAAAAAGACAAATCCGAATTCGGAACCCTTAGAAACCTGAATCGGTCATGAACAGGAACTGGGAAGCCATGGTGAACGGAGTCTGTGACACCAGTGTTTCTGGACCCCGGCAAATGGAGGATTCCAGTTCATCCCGTCTAGAAGCATACATTTTCACACAGCGTCACTTTTTTAAAATGTTGCCCCCCCCCCCCGCCCCCAAAGTGATGCTAGAGGTGGGGACTCATACATCGAAACATCTTTAGTCTCCCTGTACTAAGGAGACAGAAGTAGGTCCGCTGAGACTTGCTGAGCTGTGAACTGTCTCCCTAGGTTATCTTTGGAAACGATCTAGACGGTCCACGGAATTCCCCATCATTCCACTGACGCCAACTCTAAAGTTTCTAAAGTGACCCAAAAGGTCTGGGAGACACTGCTTTTAGGTAGACCTAACAAAAAAGTAATCATCATCATAATAAAATAACGTAACCTTTCTTAAGGAGTTCCTCCACCTAGAGCTATCGAAATCACTTGTTCTAAATCCCATGAGGATGAGATGACCTGTGAACATTTCCTGAGACTTTAGACGATGTCAGCCATCATCCCCAAGTTCTTTTTCTTGCTGACGAATTTGGTTCACTCCCGTGAGCGTATTGGACTTGGGGTCGACGTAGATAGAAGAAAGGGATGACCTCGAAGGCTGATGACGCTAAAAGACATGCCTAGTTTCCTAAAACCCATACCTTGACCTCGGCTATTCTCTGCTGAAGGGTTCATCCTAGATCAGGTGAACTTGCAAAAACCTTTGGGTCCCTTTCTAGTAGACTGAATTCGGGAGTGCTTCCTTCTAAGCCATTCAGGAGAGCTCTTCCACAAGTTCACTGTGGCACTCGGATCCGTAGGTACGTAGAAACAGGCCAGCTCTGGAAGGGAGCTACAGACATACCTGTTACCAGGCCCTTTCCAGATTCTTGCAGAGCAGTGCCCTAGAAATGAAGATCGCATCCACAAGACTCTAAGGCTAGCAAAGCAAAACTTTTTTTTTTTTATTAAAAGAGACAGGTTGTACACAAGGGAGGAGGCGGTGTGTGGGGTGAGGGGGAGAAGACAGCTCCCCGAGTTGCTTGGATCACGGAAGGGAGCGTTTGTCTCGGGATCACTGATCATTTCCAGACATCCTCCAAACTCTTGGATCAGCAGCAGCTGGTTGCACGGTGGCTACCTATGGGGAAGAGCAAGTGCTTCCACGAGGGGAAAGAAGCGCATGAGAATTTTCTGCAAGAAAGCACAGGAACAGATAAGGGTTCAAGGTATAGTTGAGCTTCTTGTCTTGGGACACCTAGGTATAGTCATAGTCGTGGGTGTCAACATAGGTCAAGGTAATCTTTTACTCCCGGGAGCCTCTTGTATGTGTGTGTGGGGGTGGGGGGGTGGGGGGGGGGTGGGGGGTGTGTGTGGGGGTGGGGTGGCGGGTGTGTGTCTGAGACTCAGGCCCCCAGGGCCTCTGCTCTTTAGCTTGCAAGGCCTGTTTTGCCCTAGGCCATTCCCCAGTCCTTTTCCAAAATATCTGTAGGTCTGTCTCATGCGTACAGACAGACATACCTAGAGATCGACACGACCAGAGATTTCATAGCTTTCATTTAAAAACTTTTAGTCAGCCATGCAGCAAGGTAGTACGATGGAAAACTCGCTCTCTTGCTTATTTATAAAGAACCGTTGGAATGGGTGAAGTGTATTTGCTCCGATGGCTAAGGCTTTTTATTATTTGTGAGGAAAGACTTTTAAGATTTCTGTTTGTCTTGAAGGAGACTGCGAATTAGTGTTTGGGTGAGGGAGCCCTTCCAGCAGTTTGTGTTCTTAAAAAGACCACTTCCCCCTCCCCTCCCCCGTTGTTACTTTTAGTTTTATTTTATTTTTTTTATTTTTCCTTCCCTTTGGTTTCAGGTTCTACCTCATCCAGTCCACTAGCCTTAGTCTCAGGCCATCGCAGGCTGCGTTCACATTTCGGATGTTGTAGAGATGTGCAAGATCAAGACAGTTCACCCAGAGAACTGGGCGGCGGGTGCCTTGCTGACATCAAAAAGCTGATCTGCTCATGCAATTCCATTTCTCCTCCTCCTCCTCCTCCTCCTCCTCCTCCTCCTCCTCCTCCTCCTCCTCCTCCTCCTCCCCCCCTCCCCTCCCCCTCCCCCTCCCCCCCTCCCCCTCCCCCCCCTCCTCCTCCTCCTCCTCCTCCCCCTCCTCCTCCCCCTCCTCCTCCCCCTCCCCCCCCCCTTCTATGTGCTTCTTTCTGTCTGTCAAGGAGAAGATTTCCAACTCAAATGCAGACCAAAAGATTTCTAGGTTCCAAAACTTCAGGGTTCGTTCCATGGATCATGGTGTCCAACTTCTGCACAGGGCCTTCAATAACGGCCCTCTTTCTCAGCGCGCACACAAGTCAACCCCAGACCGAGGCACCCTAAGGGCGAAAACCCTCCAAGATTTCTCCCATTAGACCCCACACATGAGCACACACACCCTCCCCCGGTTTCTATTTCGTATCGCGTGGGCTCAGACAGGCAACAACAAACACGTCGACCGATCGTTCTCCTTCAGCGTCTTTCATGAACGTTGCACTGGCCGGAGACACCTCGGTGTGTAACAGCTCATCATCCCTGTGTGAGAGGCTTCGGCTTCCCGGTGAAGGGGGTCGAGCCGGGGGACCCAGGCCCCTCTGCGTGTGTCAACTGTTCACCAGAGTCGTCGGCCTCGCTGTTGCCCCGAGCGATAGCTGGTCCGATGTCTCATCGGTTTTTTGGTCATTTTTTTGTCCTCTGGCTTTAGAAAGGGTTTTCAACTGGGGTAAAAAGAGCAGGCTTGTTTGGGGCGCTTGCATGGTGGGGAGGAGGGGGTGGTGGCCCATAGAGGTCCCTTCGATTCACCCGATCTCAGGTGGTGCCCTATTTGAAACGTTTGTTTTCATCCCATCAGGGTCCTACCTTCGGAGAGTTTCCCTGCCTTAAACGTCCCCTGCGCTCCGCCTATTCATCATCCACCATCCACCACCACCCCGCTGCTGATCTGTTCACCCTGTCCATGGTTTTTCTTTTCCGAGAAAGAGTGTTACCTATGGCTCGTCCCCACGCTATGTGTCCGTCCATTCACCTCCTGAAAGACATGTCTCGGTCACCTCCGAGAGAGTTCTTGGCAGTGAGGAATCAAGCCGCCACCGTCAAGGTCCGCGTGCAGGTTTCTGCGTGGACCTCAGCCGTTCGACTCCCCGCGTCGGGTCCATTCATAACAAGGAGCACCCCCCCCCCCCCACCGAGGGCCGGGTCTTACGGTGAGAGTGTGTTTGGCTGTGAAAAACACCACCCCTGTTCACTGAGTTCCCAAAAACGGGGCGGGGGGGGGGGTGTCGGGGTGGAGCTGAGGGCACGTCACAGCACACCGAAGCGTCCGTCCGGAACCCGAGGAGGCGGGCAAGGAAGGAAGATGTCCCCGGGACAAAACCTTCCCTCCCCGTCCTTTGGGTGGATCGATGGCTGGACCTGAGAATTCCATGGACACCAGAGACGGATTTGTGAAACCAGAATTCCAAGAAAGGGGACCTGACTGAGACCCCAAAATGAGTTTCTTTGGGGTTTGTTAGGACGGCAGGCCAGGAGACACCGTGTTCCACCCGACTCCCAAACGGGGCGAGTTTATCGAAGGAAAAAAAAACAAAGCAAAACCAAAAGCAAACACACACACAAACAGAAATCCCACCAAAACACACACACACACACACAGACACACACACACACACACACACACACACACACACACAGAGAGAGAGAGAGAGAGAGAGAGAGAGAGAGAGAGAGAGAGAGCGCGAGCGAGCTCTGGGTGCGCTCTTCGGTGTCCATGATTTCACGTGCCTTTGGGGCACGGCTGATAGAGATGGACATGAAGCAGCAGGACAGCAAGCTGGCATCTCGGCCGGCCGGCCGGGGCCTCGAGAACTTTCCCCAGTGAACTCTCAGAACCAGGGCAGGGGGGGCCGCAGAGAGAGGCGGTGGCGGGAGGCCCACGTGACCTGGGAGAGAAGGGGTGTGCTGACCGACCTCGGTTCACCCCGTCCCCCTCCGGCCGAGAACCCGCCTTCGCTTCCTGCCCGCCGCCCTCAGGTGTGTGAGAGGACCCTGTTTCTTTCCAAGAAATACCAACACATCACTTCAGTCTGTTTGTGTGCTTGTTTCTGCTTGTTCGTTTTGTGGACGAGGCCAAAGAAGCCTTCCAGTGGAGGTGTGTGTCCAAAGGAGGATCTGACAGGATGGGAGGGTGCGGGTCAGTCAGTCCATGTGCCAAGAAATGCAGAGAATCTGTCGTCGCTGAGACTCGGGCCTCTTGCAGAAAGAGGCCAAGAGAGTTCAGATGTGATCATTCACTGCCAAATAGTCATCACAGCAGTTTCCTGGAAGGGATTGTGTGGCAGGAGCCAGCGTAGGCCTCAGGCCTCAGGCCTCAGGCCTCAGGCCTCAGGCCTCAGCCCGGCAGGCAGGCAGGCAGGCAGGCAGGCAGGCAGGCAGGCAAGCAGGCAGCGGCTATTGTCTGTTGGTCCCGCCCCCACCCCCACCCCCACCCCCGTTCCTTCTCCAGAGCTCCTTCCTAAGTCCTCTGGACTGACCTTTGCCAGGAGCGGGGGAGGGGAGGCCCGGACGATTCATTCGGCAGGGCCTCGTTCAATCGCTCCATTCAAATGCAGAAAGCTCTCCGGTCAAGTTGGAGCCTCTGACCTTGCCTCGAGCTTCTTTCTCTTTAATGCATGGCTTTCTCTTTTTTCTTTCCCCCATTTCCCCACCCACCCTTAGGCTGCCCCCTCCAAACTGTAGGGAGGGAAGGAGGGAGAGAGGAAGGGATGGGAGGAGGATGTGTGAGAAACAGGTTTTTGTTTTTTTGGTTTTTTTTTCCCCAGGCAAAAGGTGTCCCCTCCTTTTCCTAACCCAGGAAACCCCACTACACCATTTGAGAATCATGGACATGCGTGGAAGCAGATGTCTTCACTTGAGATCTTCCTCCGCAGGAGGACAGAAAGGAGGGCCAGTGTGTCCCTCTTGTGCTGGCCGGTTCTTAAGTGACTTGAATTCAAAATAATCAATAGAGCGTGGAGGCACACTTTGGGGCGGCCTACTCTGGAGCCCAACATTTCCGTCCTCTGAAAGTTCCTTGGAACATATTAAAGCTGAGCTGGTGACGCGCGTGTGTGTGTGTGTGTGTGTGTGTGTGTGTGTGTGTGTGTGTGTGTGTGTGTGTGTGAGTGTGTGTGTGTGTGAGTGAGAGAGAGAGAGAGAGAGAGTCAAGGAGATTTCTAAATTATCAGGGTCGAAGCAACCTTAGACGTCTGCAATACCTCTGATGATGTCGTCGGGTGTCTGGTTCGAATTTCGGAGTGGCTCTCACAGAAACAGGCACGGGGATTGTTTCCATAGGAGCCGTTGTGGCCCTTTCTCTAAGGTTTTCATCAAGTTCTCTAGCTTCCGTTTGCAGGGCTTCAGGCAAAGGGCCGTTTTAGTTCTCAGTGATGCCCAGTCAAAAGGGTGGGAGACAATGGCAAAGGTTCATGGAGAGAGTCGTGGCCAGATATCGGAGGGAACTCAAGAAACTTTGGGATGCAGTCCAGTTTTCAGGTTAAGAACAGCACCCTAAGGGGGGCCTCCCTGGTGGCGCAGTGGTTGAGAGTCCGCCTGCCGATGCAGGGGATGCGGGTTCGTGCCCCGGTCTGGGAGGATCCCATATGCCGCGGAGCGGCTGGGCCCGTGAGCCATGGCCGCTGGGCCTGCGCGTCCGGAGCCTGTGCTCCTCAACGGGAGAGGCCACAACAGTGAGAGGCCCGCATACCGCAAAAAGAAAAAAAAAAAAAAAAAGAACAGCACCCTAAGGGAAACGAGTAGCACCAGAATTTCGTATCCACAAGTGAGTATCCCCGTTTTGTGGAAACATACTTTGGGCCTCCAAGTAACATAGGCAAATAACTATGGCCAAGGAAATAAGAAGCCTCACTGAGAGTTCCTGAATTAAGGAAGGTAGGGAGAAAAAGATCACCGAATCCATCCTGCTGACAGAGGTATAAGTTACCAAATGGAGGTCCATCTTTAAAAATAAAAAAATAAAAATAAAGAAAAAGAAAATCGGGTTTTGTCTGTTGGTTTTTATGTTTTTCCTTGTATCTGGAAAACCAAAGATTGAAGAATCAGTCCTAGTCCCTTTCTGTCTCTCTGTCTCCGTCCCCTCTCTCTTTCACTTATTAGGTTAGGGGATACTTTTTTGGAGTTTTGTTGTTGCTGTGAATCATTGAAATAGAGTTGATTTACAATGTCGTGTTCGTTTCAGCTGTACAGCACAGTGATTCAGTTCTCTCTCTCTCTCTCTCTCTCTCTCTCTCTCTCTCTCTCTCTCTCTCTCTCTCTCTCTCTCCCCCTCTCCCCCTCCCTCCCTCTCTCCCCCCTCTCTCTTTACATATATAAAGATATTGTATATAGATTTTTTTTTTCATATTCTTTTCTCTCATAGGCTATTACAAAGTACTGAGTAGACTTTCCTGTGCTCTCCAGTAGGAGGGGCTTGTTGACCACCTATTTTATGTACGGTCATGTGTCTATGTTCATCCCAACCCCCTAAGTTATCCCCCGCTTCCCCAATCAGTCCTACTTTACAGAAGGAGTCCTACACAGTATCATCCTATTTATTCATCAGTTCATTCAACCCCACGTAAGTCATTCTTGTTCTTCTTGGAGTCCAGTCTTCTTTCCATCGGTTCTGCCGACCTCGCCTGATGATTGAGCGTGACTGGACGAGTGACGGTTCCAAAAAGTTGGCCAGAGCTTCTGTGAAGGATTGTAGGATTTGCCCAGCGAAGCGAAGCGGGTGCCTCGATCTGATCACAGGCGAGGCTGTGGAAGGTAGACCCCCAAGTGGCAAACACATTGTGTTTTTTTAACAGTCTCTGTACCACGGTGAGGACATCAGGCTTGCAGTGGGGGGAAGACCTCAGCCCACACGGAAAACATACCTACGGTCACAAGAACGTTTGGATGACTGACCCCTACTAAGTGGCAGTGGAATGAAGTCCAGTGGCTGGGGTTCAGAGGGTCCAGAAAGAGGAGGTTTTCTTTCCAGAGAGAAAAATCACCACCACCACCCCCCCCGCCCCAGCCCCAGGGTCACAAGCATGACAGGTCAGACAGACGTTGCCGCTAGACTGTAGAAATCTTCCCGCCCGTGTGTCTAATTACAATTGGAGTCGTCTTCAAGGCACCATGGGCGGCGGGTGAAGGAAGGCAAGGATGGGGGGGGGGGGGGGGGCGGGCGGGGGGAGGTTGGCCAGGGAGTGACCGGCTGGGCCGCCGCCGCCGTCCCCCGTCTGCCAGAACCCCGACCGGCTGTGGAAAGGACAGAGTGTGTGCCCCGCCACCCACCCACCCACCCACCCCCACCACCTTTCTTTCAACGGGGCCGTTTGTCGTTGCTGCCTTGGCGTGAGAGTCGGTTAGAACATCTCCCCGATACTGGGTTCAGTCCCTTTCGTGTGAGCCTCCATTTTGCTCATTCTCTCCTCCGTAAAAAGGTCCACAACAGGGAGACCCTTAGACTTGTGGAGCCATGAACATTTCAGTATTTTATCTTACGTGGACACGATGTAGACACTCGCTGAGATGTCACCCCTGTCATGGCACTTAGCCAACCTCTAAGCCCTGAG
>NW_028294056.1:17500-27500 GCF_964341445.2 Mesoplodon mirus | reverse complement strand
GAACGAAAAGCAAAATGATTTTATAGCAAGGTTTTCTCTCCACTTCAGATGAATTTTACAGGGCAGGGATAGGGGAGGCTTGGGGTGTCTGTTTTTAATTTAAGGTCCTCTGAAATGTCAGTAAGTGCTCGTGAACATACTCATGTGTACTTTTTTCCTCCATCCAATCACCAATCATCTGGCAGAAGGAGAGCCTCCTCACCGGCAAACAACATTCCGCCACTTAATGAGAAAATACATTTCTGCTACTTTCGCCTAAAACTGCAAAGCCCCTTATTTAAGCTAATGGAATGAAAAAGAAATCCCTTGTACCTAGGAACAGAACCAAGTGAAAGAAACACAATGCACAGATTGAGGGAAAAAAAGAAAGAAAGAGAGAGAGAGAGAGAGAGAGAGAGAGAGAGAGAGAGAGAGAGAGAGAGAGAAAGAAAGAAAATCTCTCAACCTAAAAGTTTTTGGAACAAACGGACAATCTATGATTTGGTAGGTAAACAATATTTTTGGAACATAAAGTTCTTTGAGACAAGAATGGAGAAGAAAACAAGAAAAAGACAAATCCGAATTCGGAACCCTTAGAAACCTGAATCGGTCATGAACAGGAACTGGGAAGCCATGGTGAACGGAGTCTGTGACACCAGTGTTTCTGGACCCCGGCAAATGGAGGATTCCAGTTCATCCCGTCTAGAAGCATACATTTTCACACAGCGTCACTTTTTTAAAATGTTGCCCCCCCCCCGCCCCCAAAGTGATGCTAGAGGTGGGGACTCATACATCGAAACATCTTTAGTCTCCCTGTACTAAGGAGACAGAAGTAGGTCCGCTGAGACTTGCTGAGCTGTGAACTGTCTCCCTAGGTTATCTTTGGAAACGATCTAGACGGTCCACGGAATTCCCCATCATTCCACTGACGCCAACTCTAAAGTTTCTAAAGTGACCCAAAAGGTCTGGGAGACACTGCTTTTAGGTAGACCTAACAAAAAAGTAATCATCATCATAATAAAATAACGTAACCTTTCTTAAGGAGTTCCTCCACCTAGAGCTATCGAAATCACTTGTTCTAAATCCCATGAGGATGAGATGACCTGTGAACATTTCCTGAGACTTTAGACGATGTCAGCCATCATCCCCAAGTTCTTTTTCTTGCTGACGAATTTGGTTCACTCCCGTGAGCGTATTGGACTTGGGGTCGACGTAGATAGAAGAAAGGGATGACCTCGAAGGCTGATGACGCTAAAAGACATGCCTAGTTTCCTAAAACCCATACCTTGACCTCGGCTATTCTCTGCTGAAGGGTTCATCCTAGATCAGGTGAACTTGCAAAAACCTTTGGGTCCCTTTCTAGTAGACTGAATTCGGGAGTGCTTCCTTCTAAGCCATTCAGGAGAGCTCTTCCACAAGTTCACTGTGGCACTCGGATCCGTAGGTACGTAGAAACAGGCCAGCTCTGGAAGGGAGCTACAGACATACCTGTTACCAGGCCCTTTCCAGATTCTTGCAGAGCAGTGCCCTAGAAATGAAGATCGCATCCACAAGACTCTAAGGCTAGCAAAGCAAAACTTTTTTTTTTTTATTAAAAGAGACAGGTTGTACACAAGGGAGGAGGCGGTGTGTGGGGTGAGGGGGAGAAGACAGCTCCCCGAGTTGCTTGGATCACGGAAGGGAGCGTTTGTCTCGGGATCACTGATCATTTCCAGACATCCTCCAAACTCTTGGATCAGCAGCAGCTGGTTGCACGGTGGCTACCTATGGGGAAGAGCAAGTGCTTCCACGAGGGGAAAGAAGCGCATGAGAATTTTCTGCAAGAAAGCACAGGAACAGATAAGGGTTCAAGGTATAGTTGAGCTTCTTGTCTTGGGACACCTAGGTATAGTCATAGTCGTGGGTGTCAACATAGGTCAAGGTAATCTTTTACTCCCGGGAGCCTCTTGTATGTGTGTGTGGGGGTGGGGGGGTGGGGGGGGGGTGGGGGGTGTGTGTGGGGGTGGGGTGGCGGGTGTGTGTCTGAGACTCAGGCCCCCAGGGCCTCTGCTCTTTAGCTTGCAAGGCCTGTTTTGCCCTAGGCCATTCCCCAGTCCTTTTCCAAAATATCTGTAGGTCTGTCTCATGCGTACAGACAGACATACCTAGAGATCGACACGACCAGAGATTTCATAGCTTTCATTTAAAAACTTTTAGTCAGCCATGCAGCAAGGTAGTACGATGGAAAACTCGCTCTCTTGCTTATTTATAAAGAACCGTTGGAATGGGTGAAGTGTATTTGCTCCGATGGCTAAGGCTTTTTATTATTTGTGAGGAAAGACTTTTAAGATTTCTGTTTGTCTTGAAGGAGACTGCGAATTAGTGTTTGGGTGAGGGAGCCCTTCCAGCAGTTTGTGTTCTTAAAAAGACCACTTCCCCCTCCCCTCCCCCGTTGTTACTTTTAGTTTTATTTTATTTTTTTTATTTTTCCTTCCCTTTGGTTTCAGGTTCTACCTCATCCAGTCCACTAGCCTTAGTCTCAGGCCATCGCAGGCTGCGTTCACATTTCGGATGTTGTAGAGATGTGCAAGATCAAGACAGTTCACCCAGAGAACTGGGCGGCGGGTGCCTTGCTGACATCAAAAAGCTGATCTGCTCATGCAATTCCATTTCTCCTCCTCCTCCTCCTCCTCCTCCTCCTCCTCCTCCTCCTCCTCCTCCTCCCCCTCCCCCTCCCCCTCCCCCTCCCCTCCCCCTCCCCCCCCTCCTCCTCCTCCTCCTCCTCCTCCCCCTCCTCCTCCCCCTCCCCCCCCCCTTCTATGTGCTTCTTTCTGTCTGTCAAGGAGAAGATTTCCAACTCAAATGCAGACCAAAAGATTTCTAGGTTCCAAAACTTCAGGGTTCGTTCCATGGATCATGGTGTCCAACTTCTGCACAGGGCCTTCGATAACGGCCCTCTTTCTCAGCGCGCACACAAGTCAACCCCAGACCGAGGCACCCTAAGGGCGAAAACCCTCCAAGATTTCTCCCATTAGACCCCACACATGAGCACACACACCCTCCCCCGGTTTCTATTTCGTATCGCGTGGGCTCAGACAGGCAACAACAAACACGTCGACCGATCGTTCTCCTTCAGCGTCTTTCATGAACGTTGCACTGGCCGGAGACACCTCGGTGTGTAACAGCTCATCATCCCTGTGTGAGAGGCTTCGGCTTCCCGGTGAAGGGGGTCGAGCCGGGGGACCCAGGCCCCTCTGCGTGTGTCAACTGTTCACCAGAGTCGTCGGCCTCGCTGTTGCCCCGAGCGATAGCTGGTCCGATGTCTCATCGGTTTTTTGGTCATTTTTTTGTCCTCTGGCTTTAGAAAGGGTTTTCAACTGGGGTAAAAAGAGCAGGCTTGTTTGGGGCGCTTGCATGGTGGGGAGGAGGGGGTGGTGGCCCATAGAGGTCCCTTCGATTCACCCGATCTCAGGTGGTGCCCTATTTGAAACGTTTGTTTTCATCCCATCAGGGTCCTACCTTCGGAGAGTTTCCCTGCCTTAAACGTCCCCTGCGCTCCGCCTATTCATCATCCACCATCCACCACCACCCCGCTGCTGATCTGTTCACCCTGTCCATGGTTTTTCTTTTCCGAGAAAGAGTGTTACCTATGGCTCGTCCCCACGCTATGTGTCCGTCCATTCACCTCCTGAAAGACATGTCTCGGTCACCTCCGAGAGAGTTCTTGGCAGTGAGGAATCAAGCCGCCACCGTCAAGGTCCGCGTGCAGGTTTCTGCGTGGACCTCAGCCGTTCGACTCCCCGCGTCGGGTCCATTCATAACAAGGAGCACCCCCCCCCCCCACCGAGGGCCGGGTCTTACGGTGAGAGTGTGTTTGGCTGTGAAAAACACCACCCCTGTTCACTGAGTTCCCAAAAACGGGGCGGGGGGGGGGGTGTCGGGGTGGAGCTGAGGGCACGTCACAGCACACCGAAGCGTCCGTCCGGAACCCGAGGAGGCGGGCAAGGAAGGAAGATGTCCCCGGGACAAAACCTTCCCTCCCCGTCCTTTGGGTGGATCGATGGCTGGACCTGAGAATTCCATGGACACCAGAGACGGATTTGTGAAACCAGAATTCCAAGAAAGGGGACCTGACTGAGACCCCAAAATGAGTTTCTTTGGGGTTTGTTAGGACGGCAGGCCAGGAGACACCGTGTTCCACCCGACTCCCAAACGGGGCGAGTTTATCGAAGGAAAAAAAAACAAAGCAAAACCAAAAGCAAACACACACACAAACAGAAATCCCACCAAAACACACACACACACACACAGACACACACACACACACACACACACACACACACACACAGAGAGAGAGAGAGAGAGAGAGAGAGAGAGAGAGAGAGAGAGAGAGAGCGCGAGCGAGCTCTGGGTGCGCTCTTCGGTGTCCATGATTTCACGTGCCTTTGGGGCACGGCTGATAGAGATGGACATGAAGCAGCAGGACAGCAAGCTGGCATCTCGGCCGGCCGGCCGGGGCCTCGAGAACTTTCCCCAGTGAACTCTCAGAACCAGGGCAGGGGGGGCCGCAGAGAGAGGCGGTGGCGGGAGGCCCACGTGACCTGGGAGAGAAGGGGTGTGCTGACCGACCTCGGTTCACCCCGTCCCCCTCCGGCCGAGAACCCGCCTTCGCTTCCTGCCCGCCGCCCTCAGGTGTGTGAGAGGACCCTGTTTCTTTCCAAGAAATACCAACACATCACTTCAGTCTGTTTGTGTGCTTGTTTCTGCTTGTTCGTTTTGTGGACGAGGCCAAAGAAGCCTTCCAGTGGAGGTGTGTGTCCAAAGGAGGATCTGACAGGATGGGAGGGTGCGGGTCAGTCAGTCCATGTGCCAAGAAATGCAGAGAATCTGTCGTCGCTGAGACTCGGGCCTCTTGCAGAAAGAGGCCAAGAGAGTTCAGATGTGATCATTCACTGCCAAATAGTCATCACAGCAGTTTCCTGGAAGGGATTGTGTGGCAGGAGCCAGCGTAGGCCTCAGGCCTCAGGCCTCAGGCCTCAGCCCGGCAGGCAGGCAGGCAGGCAGGCAGGCAGGCAGGCAGGCAAGCAGGCAGCGGCTATTGTCTGTTGGTCCCGCCCCCACCCCCACCCCCACCCCCGTTCCTTCTCCAGAGCTCCTTCCTAAGTCCTCTGGACTGACCTTTGCCAGGAGCGGGGGAGGGGAGGCCCGGACGATTCATTCGGCAGGGCCTCGTTCAATCGCTCCATTCAAATGCAGAAAGCTCTCCGGTCAAGTTGGAGCCTCTGACCTTGCCTCGAGCTTCTTTCTCTTTAATGCATGGCTTTCTCTTTTTTCTTTCCCCCATTTCCCCACCCACCCTTAGGCTGCCCCCTCCAAACTGTAGGGAGGGAAGGAGGGAGAGAGGAAGGGATGGGAGGAGGATGTGTGAGAAACAGGTTTTTGTTTTTTTGGTTTTTTTTTCCCCAGGCAAAAGGTGTCCCCTCCTTTTCCTAACCCAGGAAACCCCACTACACCATTTGAGAATCATGGACATGCGTGGAAGCAGATGTCTTCACTTGAGATCTTCCTCCGCAGGAGGACAGAAAGGAGGGCCAGTGTGTCCCTCTTGTGCTGGCCGGTTCTTAAGTGACTTGAATTCAAAATAATCAATAGAGCGTGGAGGCACACTTTGGGGCGGCCTACTCTGGAGCCCAACATTTCCGTCCTCTGAAAGTTCCTTGGAACATATTAAAGCTGAGCTGGTGACGCGCGCGCGTGTGTGTGTGTGTGTGTGTGTGTGTGTGTGTGTGTGTGTGTGTGTGTGAGTGTGTGTGTGTGTGAGTGAGAGAGAGAGAGAGAGAGAGTCAAGGAGATTTCTAAATTATCAGGGTCGAAGCAACCTTAGACGTCTGCAATACCTCTGATGATGTCGTCGGGTGTCTGGTTCGAATTTCGGAGTGGCTCTCACAGAAACAGGCACGGGGATTGTTTCCATAGGAGCCGTTGTGGCCCTTTCTCTAAGGTTTTCATCAAGTTCTCTAGCTTCCGTTTGCAGGGCTTCAGGCAAAGGGCCGTTTTAGTTCTCAGTGATGCCCAGTCAAAAGGGTGGGAGACAATGGCAAAGGTTCATGGAGAGAGTCGTGGCCAGATATCGGAGGGAACTCAAGAAACTTTGGGATGCAGTCCAGTTTTCAGGTTAAGAACAGCACCCTAAGGGGGGCCTCCCTGGTGGCGCAGTGGTTGAGAGTCCGCCTGCCGATGCAGGGGATGCGGGTTCGTGCCCCGGTCTGGGAGGATCCCATATGCCGCGGAGCGGCTGGGCCCGTGAGCCATGGCCGCTGGGCCTGCGCGTCCGGAGCCTGTGCTCCTCAACGGGAGAGGCCACAACAGTGAGAGGCCCGCATACCGCAAAAAGAAAAAAAAAAAAAAAAAGAACAGCACCCTAAGGGAAACGAGTAGCACCAGAATTTCGTATCCACAAGTGAGTATCCCCGTTTTGTGGAAACATACTTTGGGCCTCCAAGTAACATAGGCAAATAACTATGGCCAAGGAAATAAGAAGCCTCACTGAGAGTTCCTGAATTAAGGAAGGTAGGGAGAAAAAGATCACCGAATCCATCCTGCTGACAGAGGTATAAGTTACCAAATGGAGGTCCATCTTTAAAAATAAAAAAATAAAAATAAAGAAAAAGAAAATCGGGTTTTGTCTGTTGGTTTTTATGTTTTTCCTTGTATCTGGAAAACCAAAGATTGAAGAATCAGTCCTAGTCCCTTTCTGTCTCTCTGTCTCCGTCCCCTCTCTCTTTCACTTATTAGGTTAGGGGATACTTTTTTGGAGTTTTGTTGTTGCTGTGAATCATTGAAATAGAGTTGATTTACAATGTCGTGTTCGTTTCAGCTGTACAGCACAGTGATTCAGTTCTCTCTCTCTCTCTCTCTCTCTCTCTCTCTCTCTCTCTCTCTCTCTCTCTCTCCCTCTCCCCCTCCCTCCCTCTCTCCCCCCTCTCTCTTTACATATATAAAGATATTGTATATAGATTTTTTTTTTCATATTCTTTTTCTCTCATAGGCTATTACAAAGTACTGAGTAGACTTTCCTGTGCTCTCCAGTAGGAGGGGCTTGTTGACCACCTATTTTATGTACGGTCATGTGTCTATGTTCATCCCAACCCCCTAAGTTATCCCCCGCTTCCCCAATCAGTCCTACTTTACAGAAGGAGTCCTACACAGTATCATCCTATTTATTCATCAGTTCATTCAACCCCACGTAAGTCATTCTTGTTCTTCTTGGAGTCCAGTCTTCTTTCCATCGGTTCTGCCGACCTCGCCTGATGATTGAGCGTGACTGGACGAGTGACGGTTCCAAAAAGTTGGCCAGAGCTTCTGTGAAGGATTGTAGGATTTGCCCAGCGAAGCGAAGCGGGTGCCTCGATCTGATCACAGGCGAGGCTGTGGAAGGTAGACCCCCAAGTGGCAAACACATTGTGTTTTTTTAACAGTCTCTGTACCACGGTGAGGACATCAGGCTTGCAGTGGGGGGAAGACCTCAGCCCACACGGAAAACATACCTACGGTCACAAGAACGTTTGGATGACTGACCCCTACTAAGTGGCAGTGGAATGAAGTCCAGTGGCTGGGGTTCAGAGGGTCCAGAAAGAGGAGGTTTTCTTTCCAGAGAGAAAAATCACCACCACCACCCCCCCGCCCCAGCCCCAGGGTCACAAGCATGACAGGTCAGACAGACGTTGCCGCTAGACTGTAGAAATCTTCCCGCCCGTGTGTCTAATTACAATTGGAGTCGTCTTCAAGGCACCATGGGCGGCGGGTGAAGGAAGGCAAGGATGGGGGGGGGGGGGGGGGGCGGGCGGGGGGAGGTTGGCCAGGGAGTGACCGGCTGGGCCGCCGCCGCCGCCGTCCCCCGTCTGCCAGAACCCCGACCGGCTGTGGAAAGGACAGAGTGTGTGCCCCGCCACCCACCCACCCCCACCACCTTTCTTTCAACGGGGCCGTTTGTCGTTGCTGCCTTGGCGTGAGAGTCGGTTAGAACATCTCCCCGATACTGGGTTCAGTCCCTTTCGTGTGAGCCTCCATTTTGCTCATTCTCTCCTCCGTAAAAAGGTCCACAACAGGGAGACCCTTAGACTTGTGGAGCCATGAACATTTCAGTATTTTATCTTACGTGGACACGATGTAGACACTCGCTGAGATGTCACCCCTGTCATGGCACTTAGCCAACCTCTAAGCCCTGAGATGACCAGAGATGTTAGAAAGTCTTGAAGTCGGCCTATGGAAAACAATCCCTGGGGGAGAAGTTCCCCTTCAACCTTCTTCTTCTCTCGTCCACATCTACGTCCTCTATTCGTTATGAGCCATCCCACTCAGATGATGCGTGCACATTTCATGAGACACGAAGGCGGCTCCGTTCGTCATGATCTCTACACCTCCCGCCCCCCTCCCCTTTCACGTGAGAGAGTTTCTTCCTGGTTTCAGAGGGGAGAAGGAAAGGAGAGTCAGAGTGTCCCTCTCGTGGTGGTGTCACCCTAATTAATTCCAAAACATCCCTATCCCTAGGCCACGGAGGCACATTTGGGGGTGGCCTACTCAGGGCCCCAAGACTTTCAAAGTCAAACTCACGGAGGAGGTCAGTGTCCTTCACGCCACCGAACCCGAACTGGTGAACCCGATGGCTGACTAGGAGATGATGTGCGATGCATCGGGCCACCCGTTTAAAACACAGAACCAAACACCCTCTCCTCGATGACTCGGAAATAAGCACTGCACATGACAGTCAGTAGGTGTTTCATGGTGTCCCTGAGAAGGCAAGGCAGGGAGAATTTTATTTTTTGAAAAGCTAACCTTCTCACAGCATTTACACTATGAAAGAGGCTGCAACTTCATTGGGGGCGGGCGGGCGGGACCGGTGAAGGCCAGGGAGCCTGGCAACACAGAAGAGCCACGGAGGCTGTGTGCGACCCCAAGGATGTCCGGCGTCTCCTCTCACTTGGGGTGTGTGTGTGTGGGGGGGGGGGGGGGGGCGGGGGCGAGATTCCTGTCTGTCTGTCTGCATTCATCCGTCGTGGGAGAGGACAAACGATGTTCCGAGGGAGAGAGAGGAGGGAGGGAGGGGGCGGGGGGGGGAGGGAGAGAGAGAGAGAGAGAGAGAGAGAGAAACAGAGAGGGAGACAGAGAGAAAGAAAGAGAGGAGAGGGGAAGCAAGAGATAAAGAAGGGGAGGAAGAGCAGGGGTGTGGGGGAGAGCTAGAGAAAAGAGCGCTAGAGACCGACCGGGAGAAAGAGAGACAGAGACAGAGGCAGAGGCAGAGAGCGAGCGACAGGGAGCCAGGTAAAGGACACACTGCGCTTGGGTGTCTTCTGAGTGTTCGCATGTGTGTTCTGAGCTATGGAGATCAGGATCAGTCCCAGGAGAAGAAGAGAGTCTGTCTGCCAGCCCCACCCGGCACTGCTTGTCTTTGGCAGAGATGAGAGTTTTCTAAGTTGCCCCCCCCCCCCCAATGAGGGAGGCTGTCCCTTGTGTTCTGCCCGTGACCCTGATTGGGGTGGATGGGGCTTTCCCCTCTCCCCACCCCCACCCCCACCCCCAAGTCGGGAACCTCTCTTTCTACCTCTTTGCACACTCCATTCATTCTGAGACCATCGTCGGCATAGTCCTTTCCATGTTAAAAATGATACGCCCTTGCCAAGAGACCCGAGTTCTGGAACCTCCAATGGATGGATCAATGATCTCCATCCTTCCACTGCACGGCACTGAATGAATGAATGAATCCATCAATACTTTTTAAAGCGTTCATAAAAAAAAAAAAAAAAAAAAAAGAAGAAGAAGAAGAAGAAGAAGAAAGAGTGGCTACCATTCCCCGCCCCACCCCCACCCCCCACCCCGGCCTCTGGCCCACGAAGTCAAATCCCCTGCCGTCCTCCCACTCTAACCCGGCAACCGGCAGTCGAGTGTGCGGACAGCAATCGGGATCGGGAGCAGCAGGGCGGCCGGGGGGGCCGTGCGGCGGGGCGAGGGGGACACGATGAGGGAACCCGATCCTCCTGGTGCG
>NW_028294056.1:0-5000 GCF_964341445.2 Mesoplodon mirus | reverse complement strand
GGCCCGCGAAGCGAAACACCCAGGGACGCGGCCCGGGGGTCGGCAGACGCGACGGACGCGGCAGACGGACGGACGTGGGAGACAGGGCCGACGAGGCGCGGCTGGCTCGGCCCGCCGTCGCGGAGACGCGACGACCACCTCACACACAAGACGTGGCGGCGCGGCGGGAGGCGGGCGCCCACGCGCCGACGCGAGGGGGCCCGGGGGCCATCCGAAGGGCACGGACGCGAGTCGGCCGCCGGGGCGCGACACGGGGTCTCACCGCCAGAGGCCCTCCAGCGCAGGGGCGGTCCCGCGACACACCCAGGACGCCGACTGGCCTCCTCCTCGGCCCCCACACCACAGGGTCCCCCCTCGCGGGGCTCGCGACCACCCACCGCCGCCGAACCGCCACGAGCCGCGGCCGGCCCGCGACAACACTCTCCCGCACGCACACCGGCCGCCCCGCGGGGCCCCCCCCCACACACACACACCCCTCCGCCGCACCCGACTCCCGCACCCCGCCTCAGGAACCGTGAGCACGCCACCCGGGGACGCCGCCGGCCGAGGCGGCCGGGGGGACGACACCCTCACGTGGGCGAGGCCAGCTCGGTCCCAGAGACGGGGGGGAAGGGGGGGCACGGAGGAGTGGGGGGGCGGCGGCGGCGACGGGGAGGGGGCGGCGGCACGCGCACACACACAGCGAGGGCCGCGGGGCAGGGGCGCGGGGGGCGCTGCCCAGGGAGAGGAAGGGCCGAGACACGACCGGGCCACCAGGAAAACAAGCGCGGGGTCCCACCGCCACACACACGAGGGCGGTCCCACGACGCCTGAGACGCCGGCCGGCCCCGGCCACCCCGGGGCCTCTCCCACGACCCGACCCCGCCGCCGGGGGGGGGCCCGCGTGTGCGACGTTCCCCCCGCGTGGCACGGAGGGACCCGTCCGCCCAAACTCCACCTCAACGTCCTCGCCGCATCCGCCTTCATCCAAGTCCGACCCCCGGGGGCTCGTGCCCCAGGGAAACGCTCCCGAGCGAGGCGACCCGCACCGTGCCCGCACACCGCCCGCCACCCGCCGCGACGAGCGGTCAGGGCAGGCGCGACGGGCTCCTCGTGGCTGCGGGGCTGGGGAGCCGGGGCGCCCGGGCGTCCCCTCCCCGCCCGCTTGGGCTCCACCACCGACCGGGGTCGCCGCGCGCACACGCGTGCACGCGGCCCCGCGCCGGACGCCGGCCTGGCGGGACCCTCCCCCGACTCAGAGGGGGGAGGCGCGGGCCGCGGTAGGCAAAGAGCGGCGCTCGGCCCCACCGCGGAGCCGGCGCGAGCCCGCCCGCCCGCCAAGGCGAGGGACTCTTCTTGCCCACGTGCTCTGGCAGTCGTGGCCCTCGTGGCCACGGCACGCTTGGGAGGGGCAGCGGCTGGGGGGTCCGGTACCCCAAGGCTCCCTCTCGGATCGCTAGAGAAGGCTTTCTCACCGAGGGGGCGTCATCCCCCACCCATCGTCTCTCCCCCTTCGGGCCCGCGGAGGCGCTCCACGAGCCGCCGCCGAGTCCACGACTGGGCGGGGGTGGGGTGGGGTTGGGGGGGGTCTGCGGTACGGGGAAGCACACGGCCCAAAGGGGCGTCCGCGGCCACAGCCAGGGGGCACAACCTCCGCCGTGCCGCCCCCGGGCTTGTCTAGGGGGGCTCCGGAAGGAGGGAGCACGCCCGAGAAGCGCGACAGCAACCCCCCTTCTCACAGAGGCCCCCGGCCCAGCACGATCGCACCCACGCCCGTGTGCCATGCCCTGGCCACACAGTCCCCTCGCAGCACACACCGTGCGAGGACGACGGCGACGAGGCGGCACCTGCCCCCCGTCCCCCCCACCGGGGGAGAGAGAAACAGGCGCGCACACACACACCACACGCCTCCCCCCCTTGGCCGCCTCGACCCCCCGAGGAGAGCCGCTCACGGGACACGCCACCGCGGCGGGGACCCGAGGAGCACGCTGGGAAAAGGGAACGACACCACCGCTCGGCCTCGGGCACCTGAGGGACGACCCGGAGCGCTCCAGGGGCACCACAGAGGACCAAGCAAGGCACGCTCACACGCCGGCAGGGGCGCGCAGCGCAGCGGCGGGACGGCCCCCCCACCCACGCGGGGAGGACCGCTCGCGAGGCCCACGCCAAGGAGGCGAAGCAAGAGTGTCTGCTGCGTCCGAGGACCACGGGCCCGCCCACGCCGTGGGGCCGGGAGACCGAGGGTCAGGGCCGGAGACCACCAGCCAGCCCCCGCCCTCCCGCACACACTTCTCGACAGGTCGGGAGTGCGTGACCAGAAGAGGCGAGGGGGCACGCCGCGGACACAACGAGAAGAGCGGTCCCGTTCGACAAGAACGTCCGTCCCTCGTCTGGCGCGACTTCGGCCCGGCCCAGGAGAGCGCGACATCACCACATCGATCAGTCAATCCGGAGAGCCACGGGCCACAGGGCCCCGAAGGTGGGGGAGGGGCACGGCGAGGACCATCCCCAGAGGAGCCTGCTTCAGCCTCACCGGCACACCACCGCCCCACCTTCCTCTCGGGCAACTCCGGCGGCCGACGACGACCCCGCGAGGAGAACGCCTGACACGTGGCACAGAGCCTGCGCGGGGGGAGGGGGTCGTCGCAGCCACCACCGGGTGCCGTGCGGCGGGGGCGAGGTGGTAGTCGCACGGGGTGGAAGACCCACGCGCCACACCTCGCGCCCCGCCGCCCTCGGGTGAGCCAGAGACCGGAGGCGGCACCGCGGGTCGGGTCAGCCGGGCGCACACACACAGGCACACACGAGAGCCGGCGCGCAGGCCCAGGCGGGCGGCTCAAGGGGCAAGGGGCAAGGGGGACGGTTCGGGCGCCAGACGGCGGCCCGCGGCCCACAGCCCGGATCCCTGCGTGCGTGCGCCCAGAGCCCCAAAGTCCTCAGCGACTAGACGCCAGAGAACACCGTGTCAGCACCTATCTGGTGGCAAAAAAGGCCCATTTCGGGCGAAAAATATCACAGCGCCCGGGAGCGGGGCCCATCCACGAATCGCGGGGGGGACCCCGAAACCTCGGTCCGGCCACCTGTCCCCAACTCTTCCCCATCCACACCAGCCCCGGAGCTCTCGGGGGCCACCTGGTCGACCCGAGGAGCGTGGCGACCAAGTGGGGGCGGGGAAACGTGGGGGGTGGGGGGAGGCAGCGAGCGGGCCGGGGTCGCCCTCCCCGGTTCGCCCGCCCGCGCGGGCAGGCACCGGTCCCCCTCGGAGTCTCCGGGCGAAGACTCGGTTCAAGAAAAAGAAAATGTCCCACACTCGGCCGCCTCCGACGAGCGGGCCCCACGAGGGAGCGCGCCGGGGCCCGGGCCGCCCTAGCTAGCCGGGCCACCCAGGAAGGAACGGCTCGGGCCGGTCCCCGCCCCGGGACTCGCGGTGGAGGACGGTGGGGCGGGGGAGGGTGAGAAGAAGTCGCGTCCGCCGACCGACCGGGACCCACGTGGGCCCGCTGAAGGGCCGGGTGCGCCCTCCCCGGCCACCCCGCGCGAGCAGGGCCCGGTCCGTCCACGTCCCCGGACACCCAGGGGAGGGGGACTTGATAAACCTTTTCCCGGGGAGACGCCCCCCCCCCCAGGCGACCGGAGCCCACGAGGGACCACCGCACGCGGGCCCGTGCCTCTCTCTCCGGGTCACCCCTCGCGGCCCAGGCCAACGGTCCAAAGGGTGAGAGCCAGGAGAAGGCGGCCCGACCGGCAAGCCACAGTCCTCCGCCCCGGAGGACGCGGAAGAAAGACCCTCTCCCTTGCCACCGCGGCGGCGGCGGCGGCGGCGGCGGCGGCGGCGGCCCGTCCCGTCCCGTCCCGTCCCGTCCCAGGTCCGGTCGGGTGGCCGTGTCGGTCGGTCCCCGCGGCCGGGTGCTGGTCGACCAGGCCAGACGGCCCCACAGAGCGGGCTCGAGACTGCGGCGACGGTCACAGCCACATAGACCTGCACGCCCAATCTCAAGCGACAGCAGGAGGCGCCCACGCCTGGGCGCCACCGGGACAGTCGCCACCAACGTCGCCCGGCTCACGGAACTCTGCCTCGGGCCCGGCGGCCCAGTCACAACCCTCACGAAGGTCGCCGGAGCTCCAGAGACAAGGGACAATATAAAAGCGGCCGCCAGGTGGCTCCCGACAACCGGCTCCAACGTCCCCGGGCCGGGTCCCTGTCGCCGGCCGGCCACCGAGGACGCGGCAGCGCCGGGCCGCCCAAACGCCCGGGCTAAGCCCGGGGCGAGGCGGCGGGCGTCTGGCGCGGCCCTGAGGCGTCCGTCTCGGACGGAGCTAGCTAGCTCCCGGGTCGGCACGACACGGCGCCACACCGGCAGCAGACGGGGTTGGGGTGGGGGGGGGGGGGGGGTTGGGGGGGAAGCTGGGAAGATGTCGCCGGGAGGCTGCCTCAAGGGAGACGACGCGATTCCTCGGCGGGGGGATATCCCACGGAGACGCCGGCGGGGCCCGGGGCGGCCGGCACGGGCCGCCCAGAGGGTCACGAGCAAGATCCCCGGCTGCCCGGACGGACGGACGGACGGACGGACGGACGGAGGGAGGGAGGGAGGGAGGGAGGGAGGGAGACAGGGAAGGAAGGCGGGGACCGGCAAACCGAAACCAGGCAAGCGCTCAGAGAACAACGCAGGAATTCATCCTTTCTCGAACGGTGGAGGTCTTTCAGAAGCAGACACGCAAAGCCCAGAAGCCAGAAAGGAAGGGAAGGATACACTCTGACCCCACACGAGTGGAAACAAACATCTGTCTCTGCCTACACGGCGACAAAGTCCAAAGACAACACGCGCGTGCGTGGGTGGGTGGGGAAATCGCACTTGCGGTCGGTCGGTCGCGAGAACGTGGATTTCAAAACGGACTGACCACAGTCACGGGCGGGGCTGGCTGGGGTGGTGAGGCGGGGGTTGGCGGAATGCGGGCGGGCGGGGGCGGTGGAGGGGGCGAAGGTGGAGTCAATAGCCATCCACTAAAGAAACTGAGCTCCT
>NW_028294057.1:0-32285 GCF_964341445.2 Mesoplodon mirus | reverse complement strand
AAGCTTTTATCACAAATTTGGGTGTCACTTTGTTGAAAATTGGTGTCTCTATCCTATGGTGGCAAGTTGGTGGCTAAATAAAGTCTCCAAGGTTTTGCAAAAATGAAAAAAAGGCCCTAGGGGTATCAAAGCGGCGACCTATACTTCATCATTCTGATGATCTCTGAACTCCAAAATCGAAGCTTTTATCACAAATTTGGGTGTCATTTTGATCAAAATTGGTGTCTCTATCCTATGGCGGCATGTTGGTGGCAAAACAAAGTCTCCAAGGTTTTGCAAAAATGAAAAGAAGGCCCTAGGGGTATCAAAGCGGCGACCCATACTTCATCATTCTGATGCTCTCTGAACTCCAAAATCGTAGCTTTTATCACAAATTTGGGTGTCATTTTGTTGAAAGTTGGTGTCTCTTTCCTATGGTGGCAAGTTGGTGGCAAAATAAAGTCTCCAAGGTTTTGCAAAAATGAAAAAAAGGCCCTAGGGGTATCAAAGCGGCGACCTATACTTCATCATTCTGATGATCTCTGAACTCCAAAATCGAAGCTTTTATCACAAATTTGGGTGTCATTTTGATCAAAATTGGTGTCTCTATCCTATGGCGGCATGTTGGTGGCAAAACAAAGTCTCCAAGGTTTTGCAAAAATGAAAAGAAGGCCCTAGGGGTATCAAAGCGGCGACCCATACTTCATCATTCTGATGCTCTCTGAACTCCAAAATCGTAGCTTTTATCACAAATTTGGGTGTCATTTTGTTGAAAGTTGGTGTCTCTTTCCTATGGTGGCAAGTTGGTGGCAAAATAAAGTCTCCAAGGTTTTGCAAAAATGAAAAAAAGCCCTAGGGGTCTCAAAGCGGCGACCTACATTTTATCATTCTGATGCTCTCTGAACTCCAAAATCGAAGCTTTTATCACAAATTTGGGTGTCACTTTGTTGAAAATTGGTGTCTCTATCCTATGGTGGCAAGTTGGTGGCTAAATAAAGTCTCCAAGGTTTTGCAAAAATGAAAAAAAGGCCCTAGGGGTATCAAAGCGGCGACCTATACTTCATCATTCTGATGCTCTTGAACTCCAAAATCGAAGCTTTTATCACAAATTTGGGTGTCATTTTGTTGAAAATTGGTGTCTCTATCCTATGGTGGCAAGTTGGTGGCAAAATAAAGTCTCCAAGGTTTTGCAAAAATGAAAAAAAGGCCCTAGGGGTATCAAAGCGGCGACCTATACTTCATCATTCTGATGATCTCTGAACTCCAAAATCGAAGCTTTTATCAAAAATTTGGGTGTCATTTTGATCAAAATTGGTGTCTCTATCCTATGGCGGCATGTTGGTGGCAAAACAAAGTCTCCAAGGTTTTGCAAAAATGAAAGAAGGCCCTAGGGGTATCAAAGCGGCGACCCATACTTCATCATTCTGATGCTCTCTGAACTCCAAAATCGTAGCTTTTATCACAAATTTGGGTGTCATTTTGTTGAAAGTTGGTGTCTCTTTCCTATGGTGGCAAGTTGGTGGCAAAATAAAGTCTCCAAGGTTTTGCAAAAATGAAAAAAAAGCCCTAGGGGTCTCAAAGCGGCGACCTACATTTTATCATTCTGATGCTCTCTGAACTCCAAAATCGAAGCTTTTATCACAAATTTGGGTGTCACTTTGTTGAAAATTGGTGTCTCTATCCTATGGTGGCAAGTTGGTGGCTAAATAAAGTCTCCAAGGTTTTGCAAAAATGAAAAAAAGGCCCTAGGGGTATCAAAGCGGCGACCTATACTTCATCATTCTGATGCTCTTGAACTCCAAAATCGAAGCTTTTATCACAAATTTGGGTGTCACTTTGTTGAAAATTGGTGTCTCTATCCTATGGTGGCAACTTGGTGGCAAAATAAAGTCTCCAAGGTTTTGCAAAAATGAAAAAAAGCCCTAGGGGTCTCAAAGCGGCGACCTATATTTTATCATTCTGATGCTCTCTGAACTCCAAAATCGAAGCATTTATCACAAATTTGGGTGTCGCTTTGTTGAAAATTGGTTCTCTATCCTATGGAGGCAATTTGGTGGCTAAATAAAGTCTCCAAGGTTTTGCAAAAATGAAAAAAAGGCCCTAGGGGTATCAAGGCGGCGACCTATACTTCATCATTCTGATGCTCTCTGAACTCCAAAATCGAAGCGTTTATCACAAATTTGGGTGTCATTTTGTTGAAAATTGGTGTCTCCATCCTATGGTGGCAAGTTCGTGGAAAAATAAAGTCTCCAAGGTTTTGCAAAAATGAAAAAAGGCCCTAGGGGTATCAAAGCGGCGACCTATACTTCATCATTCTGATGCTCTCTGAACTCCAAAATCGAAGCTTTTATCACAAGTTTGGGTGTCATTTTGTTGAAAATTGGTGTCTCTATCCTATGGTGGCAAGTTGGTGGCAAAATAAAGTCTCCAAGGTTTTGCAAAAATGAAAAAAGGCCCTAGGGGTATCAAAGCGGCGACCTATACTTCATCATTCTGATGATCTCTGAACTCCAAAATCGAAGCGTTTATCACAAATTTGGGTGTCATTTTGTTGAAAATTGGTGTATCTATCCTATGGTGGCAAGTTGGTGGCAAAATAAAGTCTCCAAGGTTTTGCAAAAATGAAAAAAAGCCCTAGGGGTCTCAAAGCGGCGACCTATATTTTACCATTCTGATGCTCTCTGAACTCCAAAATCGAAGCTTTTATCACAAATTTGGGTGTCACTTTGTTGAAAATTGGTGTCTCTATCCTATGGTGGCAACTTGGTGGTAAAACAAAGTCTCCAAGGTTTTGCAAAAATGAAAAAAAGCCCTAGGGGTCTCAAAGCGGCGACCTATATTTTATCATTCTGATGCTCTCTGAACTCCAAAATCGAAGCGTTTATCACAAATTTGGGTGTCATTTTGTTGAAAATTGGTGTATCTATCCTATGGTGGCAAGTTGGTGGAAAAATAAAGTCTCCAAGGTTTTGCAAAAATAAAAAAAAGGCCCTAGGTGTATCAAAGCGGCGACCTATGCTTCATCATTCTGATGATCTCTGAACTCCAAAATCGAAGCTTTTATCACAAATTTGGGTGTCATTTTGTTGAAAGTTGGTGTCTCTTTCCTATGGTGGCAAGTTGGTGGCAAAATAAAGTCTCCAAGGTTTTGCAAAAATGAAAAAAAGCCCTAGGGGTCTCAAAGCGGCGACCTACATTTTATCATTCTGATGCTCTCTGAACTCCAAAATCGAAGCTTTTATCACAAATTTGGGTGTCACTTTGTTGAAAATTGGTGTCTCTATCCTATGGTGGCAAGTTGGTGGCTAAATAAAGTCTCCAAGGTTTTGCAAAAATGAAAAAAAGGCCCTAGGGGTATCAAAGCGGCGACCTATACTTCATCATTCTGATGCTCTTGAACTCCAAAATCGAAGCTTTTATCACAAATTTGGGTGTCATTTTGTTGAAAATTGGTGTCTCTATCCTTATGGTGGCAAGTTGGTGGCAAAATAAAGTCTCCAAGGTTTGCAAAAATGAAAAAAAGGCCCTAGGGGTATCAAAGCGGCGACCTATACTTCATCATTCTGATGATCTCTGAACTCCAAAATCGAAGCTTTTATCAAAAATTTGGGTGTCATTTTGATCAAAATTGGTGTCTCTATCCTATGGCGGCATGTTGGTGGCAAAGCAAAGTCTCCAAGGTTTTGCAAAAATGAAAAGAAGGCCCTAGGGGTATCAAAGCGGCGACCCATACTTCATCATTCTGATGCTCTCTGAACTCCAAAATCGTAGCTTTTATCACAAATTTGGGTGTCATTTTGTTGAAAGTTGGTGTCTCTTTCCTATGGTGGCAAGTTGGTGGCAAAATAAAGTCTCCAAGGTTTTGCAAAAATGAAAAAAAGCCCTAGGGGTCTCAAAGCGGCGACCTACATTTTATCATTCTGATGCTCTCTGAACTCCAAAATCGAAGCTTTTATCACAAATTTGGGTGTCACTTTGTTGAAAATTGGTGTCTCTATCCTATGGTGGCAAGTTGGTGGCTAAATAAAGTCTCCAAGGTTTTGCAAAAATGAAAAAAAGGCCCTAGGGGTATCAAAGCGGCGACCTATACTTCATCATTCTGATGCTCTCTGAACTCCAAAATCGAAGCGTTTATCACAAATTTGGGTGTCATTTTGTTGAAAATTGGTGTCTCCATCCTATGGTGGCAAGTTCGTGGAAAAATAAAGTCTCCAAGGTTTTGCAAAAATGAAAAAAAGGCCCTAGGGGTATCAAAGCGGCGACCTATACTTCATCATTCTGATGCTCTCTGAACTCCAAAATCGAAGCTTTTATCACAAGTTTGGGTGTCATTTTGTTGAAAATTGGTGTCTCTATCCTATGGTGGCAAGTTGGTGGCAAAATAAAGTCTCCAAGGTTTTGCAAAAATGAAAAAAAGGCCCTAGGGGTATCAAAGCGGCGACCTATACTTCATCATTCTGATGATCTCTGAACTCCAAAATCGAAGCGTTTATCACAAATTTGGGTGTCATTTTGTTGAAAATTGGTGTCTCTTTCCTATGGTGGCAAGTTGGTGGCAAAATAAAGCTTCCAAGGTTTTGCAAAAATGAAAAATGGCCCTAGGGGTATCAAAGCGGCGACCTATACTTCATCATTCTGATGCTCTCTGAACTCCAAAATCGAAGCTTTTATCACAAATTTGGGTGTCATTTTGTTGAAAAATTGGTGTCTCTATCCTATGGTGGCAAGTTGGTGGCAAAATAAAGTCTCCAAAGTTTTGCAAAAATGAAAAAAAGGCCCTAGGGGTATCAAAGCGGCGACCTATACTTCATCATTCTGATGATCTCTGAACTCCAAAATCGAAGCTTTTATCACAAATTTGGGTGTCATTTTGATCAAAATTGGTGTCTCTATCCTATGGCGGCATGTTGGTGGCAAAACAAAGTCTCCAAGGTTTTGCAAAAATGAAAAGAAGGCCCTAGGGGTATCAAAGCGGCGACCCATACTTCATCATTCTGATGCTCTCTGAACTCCAAAATCGTAGCTTTTATCACAAATTTGGGTGTCATTTTGTTGAAAATTGGTGTCTCTTTCCTATGGTGGCAAGTTGGTGGCTAAATAAAGTCTCCAAGGTTTTGCAAAAATGAAAAAAAGGCCCTAGGGGTATCAAAGCGGCGACCTATACTTCATCATTCTGATGCTCTTGAACTCCAAAATCGAAGCTTTTATCACAAATTTGGGTGTCACTTTGTTGAAAATTGGTGTCTCTATCCTATGGTGGCAACTTGGTGGCAAAATAAAGTCTCCAAGGTTTTGCAAAAATGAAAAAAAGCCCTAGGGGTCTCAAAGCGGCGACCTATATTTTATCATTCTGATGCTCTCTGAACTCCAAAATCGAAGCTTTTATCACAAATTTGGGTGTCGCTTTGTTGAAAATTGGTTCTCTATCCTATGGAGGCAATTTGGTGGCTAAATAAAGTCTCCAAGGTTTTGCAAAAATGAAAAAAAGGCCCTAGGGGTATCAAGGCGGCGACCTATACTTCATCATTCTGATGCTCTCTGAACTCCAAAATCGAAGCGTTTATCACAAATTTGGGTGTCATTTTGTTGAAAATTGGTGTCTCCATCCTATGGTGGCAAGTTCGTGGAAAAATAAAGTCTCCAAGGTTTTGCAAAAATGAAAAAAAAGGCCCTAGGGGTATCAAAGCGGCGACCTATACTTCATCATTCTGATGCTCTCTGAACTCCAAAATCGAAGCTTTTATCACAAGTTTGGGTGTCATTTTGTTGAAAATTGGTGTCTCTATCCTATGGTGGCAAGTTGGTGGCAAAATAAAGTCTCCAAGGTTTTGCAAAAATGAAAAAAAGGCCCTAGGGGTATCAAAGCGGCGACCTATACTTCATCATTCTGATGATCTCTGAACTCCAAAATCGAAGCGTTTATCACAAATTTGGGTGTCATTTTGTTGAAAATTGGTGTATCTATCCTATGGTGGCAAGTTGGTGGCAAAATAAAGTCTCCAAGGTTTTGCAAAAATGAAAAAAAGCCCTAGGGGTCTCAAAGCGGCGACCTATATTTTACCATTCTGATGCTCTCTGAACTCCAAAATCGAAGCTTTTATCACAAATTTGGGTGTCATTTTGTTGAAAATTGGTGTCTCTTTCCTATGGTGGCAAGTTGGTGGCAAAATAAAGCCTCCAAGGTTTTGCAAAAATGAAAAATGGCCCTAGGGGTATCAAAGCGGCGACCTATACTTCATCATTCTGATGCTCTCTGAACTCCAAAATCGAAGCTTTTATCACAAATTTGGGTGTCATTTTGTTGAAAATTGGTGTCTCTATCCTATGGTGGCAAGTTGGTGGCAAAATAAAGTCTCCAAGGTTTTGCAAAAATGAAAAAAAGGCCCTAGGGGTATCAAAGCGGCGACCTATACTTCATCATTCTGATGATCTCTGAACTCCAAAATCGAAGCTTTTATCACAAATTTGGGTATCATTTTGATCAAAATTGGTGTCTCTATCCTATGGCGGCATGTTGGTGGCAAAACAAAGTCTCCAAGGTTTTGCAAAAATGAAAAGAAGGCCCTAGGGGTATCAAAGCGGCGACCCATACTTCATCATTCTGATGCTCTCTGAACTCCAAAATCGTAGCTTTTATCACAAATTTGGGTGTCATTTTGTTGAAAGTTGGTGTCTCTTTCCTATGGTGGCAAGTTGGTGGCAAAATAAAGTCTCCAAGGTTTTGCAAAAATGAAAAAAAGCCCTAGGGGTCTCAAAGCGGCGACCTACATTTTATCATTCTGATGCTCTCTGAACTCCAAAATCGAAGCTTTTATCACAAATTTGGGTGTCACTTTGTTGAAAATTGGTGTCTCTATCCTATGGTGGCAAGTTGGTGGCTAAATAAAGTCTCCAAGGTTTTGCAAAAATGAAAAAAAGGCCCTAGGGGTATCAAAGCGGCGACCTATACTTCATCATTCTGATGCTCTTGAACTCCAAAATCGAAGCTTTTATCACAAATTTGGGTGTCATTTTGTTGAAAATTGGTGTCTCTATCCTATGGTGGCAAGTTGGTGGCAAAATAAAGTCTCCAAGGTTTTGCAAAAATGAAAAAAAGGCCCTAGGGGTATCAAAGCGGCGACCTATACTTCATCATTCTGATGATCTCTGAACTCCAAAATCGAAGCTTTTATCAAAAATTTGGGTGTCATTTTGATCAAAATTGGTGTCTCTATCCTATGGCGGCATGTTGGTGGCAAAACAAAGTCTCCAAGGTTTTGCAAAAATGAAAAGAAGGCCCTAGGGGTATCAAAGCGGCGACCCATACTTCATCATTCTGATGCTCTCTGAACTCCAAAATCGTAGCTTTTATCACAAATTTGGGTGTCATTTTGTTGAAAGTTGGTGTCTCTTTCCTATGGTGGCAAGTTGGTGGCAAAATAAAGTCTCCAAGGTTTGCAAAAATGAAAAAAAGCCCTAGGGGTCTCAAAGCGGCGACCTACATTTTATCATTCTGATGCTCTCTGAACTCCAAAATCGAAGCTTTTATCACAAATTTGGGTGTCACTTTGTTGAAAATTGGTGTCTCTATCCTATGGTGGCAAGTTGGTGGCTAAATAAAGTCTCCAAGGTTTTGCAAAAATGAAAAAAAGGCCCTAGGGGTATCAAAGCGGCGACCTATACTTCATCATTCTGATGCTCTTGAACTCCAAAATCGAAGCTTTTATCACAAATTTGGGTGTCATTTTGATCAAAATTGGTGTCTCTATCCTATGGCGGCATGTTGGTGGCAAAACAAAGTCTCCAAGGTTTTGCAAAAATGAAAAGAAGGCCCTAGGGGTATCAAAGCGGCGACCCATACTTCATCATTCTGATGCTCTCTGAACTCCAAAATCGTAGCTTTTATCACAAATTTGGGTGTCATTTTGTTGAAAGTTGGTGTCTCTTTCCTATGGTGGCAAGTTGGTGGCAAAATAAAGTCTCCAAGGTTTTGCAAAAATGAAAAAAAGGCCCTAGGGGTATCAAAGCGGCGACCTATACTTCATCATTCTGATGATCTCTGAACTCCAAAATCGAAGCTTTTATCACAAATTTGGGTGTCATTTTGATCAAAATTGGTGTCTCTATCCTATGGCGGCATGTTGGTGGCAAAACAAAGTCTCCAAGGTTTTGCAAAAATGAAAAGAAGGCCCTAGGGGTATCAAAGCGGCGACCCATACTTCATCATTCTGATGCTCTCTGAACTCCAAAATCGTAGCTTTTATCACAAATTTGGGTGTCATTTTGTTGAAAGTTGGTGTCTCTTTCCTATGGTGGCAAGTTGGTGGCAAAATAAAGTCTCCAAGGTTTTGCAAAAATGAAAAAAAGCCCTAGGGGTCTCAAAGCGGCGACCTACATTTTATCATTCTGATGCTCTCTGAACTCCAAAATCGAAGCTTTTATCACAAATTTGGGTGTCACTTTGTTGAAAATTGGTGTCTCTATCCTATGGTGGCAAGTTGGTGGCTAAATAAAGTCTCCAAGGTTTTGCAAAAATGAAAAAAAGGCCCTAGGGGTATCAAAGCGGCGACCTATACTTCATCATTCTGATGCTCTTGAACTCCAAAATCGAAGCTTTTATCACAAATTTGGGTGTCATTTTGTTGAAAATTGGTGTCTCTATCCTATGGTGGCAAGTTGGTGGCAAAATAAAGTCTCCAAGGTTTTGCAAAAATGAAAAAAAGGCCCTAGGGGTATCAAAGCGGCGACCTATACTTCATCATTCTGATGATCTCTGAACTCCAAAATCGAAGCTTTTATCAAAAATTTGGGTGTCATTTTGATCAAAATTGGTGTCTCTATCCTATGGCGGCATGTTGGTGGCAAAACAAAGTCTCCAAGGTTTTGCAAAAATGAAAAGAAGGCCCTAGGGGTATCAAAGCGGCGACCCATACTTCATCATTCTGATGCTCTCTGAACTCCAAAATCGTAGCTTTTATCACAAATTTGGGTGTCATTTTGTTGAAAGTTGGTGTCTCTTTCCTATGGTGGCAAGTTGGTGGCAAAATAAAGTCTCCAAGGTTTTGCAAAAATGAAAAAAAGCCCTAGGGGTCTCAAAGCGGCGACCTACATTTTATCATTCTGATGCTCTCTGAACTCCAAAATCGAAGCTTTTATCACAAATTTGGGTGTCACTTTGTTGAAAATTGGTGTCTCTATCCTATGGTGGCAAGTTGGTGGCTAAATAAAGTCTCCAAGGTTTTGCAAAAATGAAAAAAAGGCCCTAGGGGTATCAAAGCGGCGACCTATACTTCATCATTCTGATGCTCTTGAACTCCAAAATCGAAGCTTTTATCACAAATTTGGGTGTCACTTTGTTGAAAATTGGTGTCTCTATCCTATGGTGGCAACTTGGTGGCAAAATAAAGTCTCCAAGGTTTTGCAAAAATGAAAAAAAGCCCTAGGGGTCTCAAAGCGGCGACCTATATTTTATCATTCTGATGCTCTCTGAACTCCAAAATCGAAGCATTTATCACAAATTTGGGTGTCGCTTTGTTGAAAATTGGTTCTCTATCCTATGGAGGCAATTTGGTGGCTAAATAAAGTCTCCAAGGTTTTGCAAAAATGAAAAAAAGGCCCTAGGGGTATCAAGGCGGCGACCTATACTTCATCATTCTGATGCTCTCTGAACTCCAAAATCGAAGCGTTTATCACAAATTTGGGTGTCATTTTGTTGAAAATTGGTGTCTCCATCCTATGGTGGCAAGTTCGTGGAAAAATAAAGTCTCCAAGGTTTTGCAAAAATGAAAAAAAGGCCCTAGGGGTATCAAAGCGGCGACCTATACTTCATCATTCTGATGCTCTCTGAACTCCAAAATCGAAGCTTTTATCACAAGTTTGGGTGTCATTTTGTTGAAAATTGGTGTCCCTATCCTATGGTGGCAAGTTGGTGGCAAAATAAAGTCTCCAAGGTTTTGCAAAAATGAAAAAAAGGCCCTAGGGGTATCAAAGCGGCGACCTATACTTCATCATTCTGATGATCTCTGAACTCCAAAATCGAAGCGTTTATCACAAATTTGGGTGTCATTTTGTTGAAAATTGGTGTATCTATCCTATGGTGGCAAGTTGGTGGCAAAATAAAGTCTCCAAGGTTTTGCAAAAATGAAAAAAAGCCCTAGGGGTCTCAAAGCGGCGACCTATATTTTACCATTCTGATGCTCTCTGAACTCCAAAATCGAAGCTTTTATCACAAATTTGGGTGTCACTTTGTTGAAAATTGGTGTCTCTATCCTATGGTGGCAACTTGGTGGTAAAACAAAGTCTCCAAGGTTTTGCAAAAATGAAAAAAAGCCCTAGGGGTCTCAAAGCGGCGACCTATATTTTATCATTCTGATGCTCTCTGAACTCCAAAATCGAAGCGTTTATCACAAATTTGGGTGTCATTTTGTTGAAAATTGGTGTATCTATCCTATGGTGGCAAGTTGGTGGAAAAATAAAGTCTCCAAGGTTTTGCAAAAATAAAAAAAAGGCCCTAGGTGTATCAAAGCGGCGACCTATGCTTCATCATTCTGATGATCTCTGAACTCCAAAATCGAAGCTTTTATCACAAATTTGGGTGTCATTTTGTTGAAAGTTGGTGTCTCTTTCCTATGGTGGCAAGTTGGTGGCAAAATAAAGTCTCCAAGGTTTTGCAAAAATGAAAAAAAGCCCTAGGGGTCTCAAAGCGGCGACCTACATTTTATCATTCTGATGCTCTCTGAACTCCAAAATCGAAGCTTTTATCACAAATTTGGGTGTCACTTTGTTGAAAATTGGTGTCTCTATCCTATGGTGGCAAGTTGGTGGCTAAATAAAGTCTCCAAGGTTTTGCAAAAATGAAAAAAAGGCCCTAGGGGTATCAAAGCGGCGACCTATACTTCATCATTCTGATGCTCTTGAACTCCAAAATCGAAGCTTTTATCACAAATTTGGGTGTCATTTTGTTGAAAATTGGTGTCTCTATCCTATGGTGGCAAGTTGGTGGCAAAATAAAGTCTCCAAGGTTTTGCAAAAATGAAAAAAAGGCCCTAGGGGTATCAAAGCGGCGACCTATACTTCATCATTCTGATGATCTCTGAACTCCAAAATCGAAGCTTTTATCAAAAATTTGGGTGTCATTTTGATCAAAATTGGTGTCTCTATCCTATGGCGGCATGTTGGTGGCAAAGCAAAGTCTCCAAGGTTTTGCAAAAATGAAAAGAAGGCCCTAGGGGTATCAAAGCGGCGACCCATACTTCATCATTCTGATGCTCTCTGAACTCCAAAATCGTAGCTTTTATCACAAATTTGGGTGTCATTTTGTTGAAAGTTGGTGTCTCTTTCCTATGGTGGCAAGTTGGTGGCAAAATAAAGTCTCCAAGGTTTTGCAAAAATGAAAAAAAGCCCTAGGGGTCTCAAAGCGGCGACCTACATTTTATCATTCTGATGCTCTCTGAACTCCAAAATCGAAGCTTTTATCACAAATTTGGGTGTCACTTTGTTGAAAATTGGTGTCTCTATCCTATGGTGGCAAGTTGGTGGCTAAATAAAGTCTCCAAGGTTTTGCAAAAATGAAAAAAAGGCCCTAGGGGTATCAAAGCGGCGACCTATACTTCATCATTCTGATGCTCTCTGAACTCCAAAATCGAAGCGTTTATCACAAATTTGGGTGTCATTTTGTTGAAAATTGGTGTCTCCATCCTATGGTGGCAAGTTCGTGGAAAAATAAAGTCTCCAAGGTTTTGCAAAAATGAAAAAAAGGCCCTAGGGGTATCAAAGCGGCGACCTATATTTCATCATTCTGATGCTCTCTGAACTCCAAAATCGAAGCTTTTATCACAAGTTTGGGTGTCATTTTGTTGAAAATTGGTGTCTCTATCCTATGGTGGCAAGTTGGTGGCAAAATAAAGTCTCCAAGGTTTTGCAAAAATGAAAAAAGGCCCTAGGGGTATCAAAGCGGCGACCTATACTTCATCATTCTGATGATCTCTGAACTCCAAAATCGAAGCGTTTATCACAAATTTGGGTGTCATTTTGTTGAAAATTGGTGTCTCTTTCCTATGGTGGCAAGTTGGTGGCAAAATAAAGCTTCCAAGGTTTTGCAAAAATGAAAAATGGCCCTAGGGGTATCAAAGCGGCGACCTATACTTCATCATTCTGATGCTCTCTGAACTCCAAAATCGAAGCTTTTATCACAAATTTGGGTGTCATTTTGTTGAAAATTGGTGTCTCTATCCTATGGTGGCAAGTTGGTGGCAAAATAAAGTCTCCAAAGTTTGCAAAAATGAAAAAAAGGCCCTAGGGGTATCAAAGCGGCGACCTATACTTCATCATTCTGATGATCTCTGAACTCCAAAATCGAAGCTTTTATCACAAATTTGGGTGTCATTTTGATCAAAATTGGTGTCTCTATCCTATGGCGGCATGTTGGTGGCAAAACAAAGTCTCCAAGGTTTTGCAAAAATGAAAAGAAGGCCCTAGGGGTATCAAAGCGGCGACCCATACTTCATCATTCTGATGCTCTCTGAACTCCAAAATCGTAGCTTTTATCACAAATTTGGGTGTCATTTTGTTGAAAATTGGTGTCTCTTTCCTATGGTGGCAAGTTGGTGGCTAAATAAAGTCTCCAAGGTTTTGCAAAAATGAAAAAAAGGCCCTAGGGGTATCAAAGCGGCGACCTATACTTCATCATTCTGATGCTCTTGAACTCCAAAATCGAAGCTTTTATCACAAATTTGGGTGTCACTTTGTTGAAAATTGGTGTCTCTATCCTATGGTGGCAACTTGGTGGCAAAATAAAGTCTCCAAGGTTTTGCAAAAATGAAAAAAAGCCCTAGGGGTCTCAAAGCGGCGACCTATATTTTATCATTCTGATGCTCTCTGAACTCCAACATCGAAGCTTTTATCACAAATTTGGGTGTCGCTTTGTTGAAAATTGGTTCTCTATCCTATGGAGGCAATTTGGTGGCTAAATAAAGTCTCCAAGGTTTTGCAAAAATGAAAAAAAGGCCCTAGGGGTATCAAGGCGGCGACCTATACTTCATCATTCTGATGCTCTCTGAACTCCAAAATCGAAGCGTTTATCACAAATTTGGGTGTCATTTTGTTGAAAATTGGTGTCTCCATCCTATGGTGGCAAGTTCGTGGAAAAATAAAGTCTCCAAGGTTTTGCAAAAATGAAAAAAAGGCCCTAGGGGTATCAAAGCGGCGACCTATACTTCATCATTCTGATGCTCTCTGAACTCCAAAATCGAAGCTTTTATCACAAGTTTGGGTGTCATTTTGTTGAAAATTGGTGTCTCTATCCTATGGTGGCAAGTTGGTGGCAAAATAAAGTCTCCAAGGTTTTGCAAAAATGAAAAAAAGGCCCTAGGGGTATCAAAGCGGCGACCTATACTTCATCATTCTGATGATCTCTGAACTCCAAAATCGAAGCGTTTATCACAAATTTGGGTGTCATTTTGTTGAAAATTGGTGTATCTATCCTATGGTGGCAAGTTGGTGGCAAAATAAAGTCTCCAAGGTTTTGCAAAAATGAAAAAAAGCCCTAGGGGTCTCAAAGCGGCGACCTATATTTTACCATTCTGATGCTCTCTGAACTCCAAAATCGAAGCTTTTATCACAAATTTGGGTGTCATTTTGTTGAAAATTGGTGTCTCTTTCCTATGGTGGCAAGTTGGTGGCAAAATAAAGCCTCCAAGGTTTTGCAAAAATGAAAAATGGCCCTAGGGGTATCAAAGCGGCGACCTATACTTCATCATTCTGATGCTCTCTGAACTCCAAAATCGAAGCTTTTATCACAAATTTGGGTGTCATTTTGTTGAAAATTGGTGTCTCTATCCTATGGTGGCAAGTTGGTGGCAAAATAAAGTCTCCAAGGTTTTGCAAAAATGAAAAAAAGGCCCTAGGGGTATCAAAGCGGCGACCTATACTTCATCATTCTGATGATCTCTGAACTCCAAAATCGAAGCTTTTATCACAAATTTGGGTGTCATTTTGATCAAAAATTGGTGTCTCTATCCTATGGCGGCATGTTGGTGGCAAAACAAAGTCTCCAAGGTTTTGCAAAAATGAAAAGAAGGCCCTAGGGGTATCAAAGCGGCGACCCATACTTCATCATTCTGATGCTCTCTGAACTCCAAAATCGTAGCTTTTATCACAAATTTGGGTGTCATTTTGTTGAAAGTTGGTGTCTCTTTCCTATGGTGGCAAGTTGGTGGCAAAATAAAGTCTCCAAGGTTTTGCAAAAATGAAAAAAAAGCCCTAGGGGTCTCAAAGCGGCGACCTACATTTTATCATTCTGATGCTCTCTGAACTCCAAAATCGAAGCTTTTATCACAAATTTGGGTGTCACTTTGTTGAAAATTGGTGTCTCTATCCTATGGTGGCAAGTTGGTGGCTAAATAAAGTCTCCAAGGTTTTGCAAAAATGAAAAAAAGGCCCTAGGGGTATCAAAGCGGCGACCTATACTTCATCATTCTGATGCTCTTGAACTCCAAAATCGAAGCTTTTATCACAAATTTGGGTGTCATTTTGTTGAAAATTGGTGTCTCTATCCTATGGTGGCAAGTTGGTGGCAAAATAAAGTCTCCAAGGTTTTGCAAAAATGAAAAAAAGGCCCTAGGGGTATCAAAGCGGCGACCTATACTTCATCATTCTGATGATCTCTGAACTCCAAAATCGAAGCTTTTATCAAAAATTTGGGTGTCATTTTGATCAAAATTGGTGTCTCTATCCTATGGCGGCATGTTGGTGGCAAAACAAAGTCTCCAAGGTTTTGCAAAAATGAAAAGAAGGCCCTAGGGGTATCAAAGCGGCGACCCATACTTCATCATTCTGATGCTCTCTGAACTCCAAAATCGTAGCTTTTATCACAAATTTGGGTGTCATTTTGTTGAAAGTTGGTGTCTCTTTCCTATGGTGGCAAGTTGGTGGCAAAATAAAGTCTCCAAGGTTTTGCAAAATGAAAAAAAGCCCTAGGGGTCTCAAAGCGGCGACCTACATTTTATCATTCTGATGCTCTCTGAACTCCAAAATCGAAGCTTTTATCACAAATTTGGGTGTCACTTTGTTGAAAATTGGTGTCTCTATCCTATGGTGGCAAGTTGGTGGCTAAATAAAGTCTCCAAGGTTTTGCAAAAATGAAAAAAAGGCCCTAGGGGTATCAAAGCGGCGACCTATACTTCATCATTCTGATGCTCTTGAACTCCAAAATCGAAGCTTTTATCACAAATTTGGGTGTCACTTTGTTGAAAATTGGTGTCTCTATCCTATGGTGGCAACTTGGTGGCAAAATAAAGTCTCCAAGGTTTTGCAAAAATGAAAAAAAGCCCTAGGGGTCTCAAAGCGGCGACCTATATTTTATCATTCTGATGCTCTCTGAACTCCAAAATCGAAGCTTTTATCACAAATTTGGGTGTCGCTTTGTTGAAAATTGGTTCTCTATCCTATGGAGGCAATTTGGTGGCTAAATAAAGTCTCCAAGGTTTTGCAAAAATGAAAAAAAGGCCTAGGGGTATCAAGGCGGCGACCTATACTTCATCATTCTGATGCTCTCTGAACTCCAAAATCGAAGCGTTTATCACAAATTTGGGTGTCATTTTGTTGAAAATTGGTGTCTCCATCCTATGGTGGCAAGTTCGTGGAAAAATAAAGTCTCCAAGGTTTTGCAAAAATGAAAAAAAGGCCCTAGGGGTATCAAAGCGGCGACCTATACTTCATCATTCTGATGCTCTCTGAACTCCAAAATCGAAGCTTTTATCACAAGTTTGGGTGTCATTTTGTTGAAAATTGGTGTCTCTATCCTATGGTGGCAAGTTGGTGGCAAAATAAAGTCTCCAAGGTTTTGCAAAAATGAAAAAAAGGCCCTAGGGGTATCAAAGCGGCGACCTATACTTCATCATTCTGATGATCTCTGAACTCCAAAATCGAAGCGTTTATCACAAATTTGGGTGTCATTTTGTTGAAAATTGGTGTATCTATCCTATGGTGGCAAGTTGGTGGCAAAATAAAGTCTCCAAGGTTTTGCAAAAATGAAAAAAAGCCCTAGGGGTCTCAAAGCGGCGACCTATATTTTACCATTCTGATGCTCTCTGAACTCCAAAATCGAAGCTTTTATCACAAATTTGGGTGTCACTTTGTTGAAAATTGGTGTCTCTATCCTATGGTGGCAACTTGGTGGTAGAACAAAGTCTCCAAGGTTTTGCAAAAATGAAAAAAAGCCCTAGGGGTCTCAAAGCGGCGACCTATATTTTATCATTCTGATGCTCTCTGAACTCCAAAATCGAAGCGTTTATCACAAATTTGGGTGTCATTTTGTTGAAAATTGGTGTATCTATCCTATGGTGGCAAGTTGGTGGAAAAATAAAGTCTCCAAGGTTTTGCAAAAATAAAAAAAAGGCCCTAGGTGTATCAAAGCGGCGACCTATGCTTCATCATTCTGATGATCTCTGAACTCCAAAATCGAAGCTTTTATCACAAATTTGGGTGTCACTTTGTTGAAAATTGGTGTCTCTATCCTATGGTGGCAAGTTGGTGGCTAAATAAAGTCTCCAAGGTTTTGCAAAAATGAAAAAAGGCCCTAGGGGTATCAAGGCGGCGACCTATACTTCATCATTCTGATGCTCTCTGAACTCCAAAATCGAAGCGTTTATCACAAATTTTGGGTGTCATTTTGTTGAAAATTGGTGTCTCTATCCTATGGTGGCAAGTTGGTGGCTAAATAAAGTCTCCAAGGTTTTGCAAAAATGAAAAAAAGGCCCTAGGGGTATCAAGGCGGCGACCTATACTTCATCATTCTGATGCTCTCTGAACTCCAAAATCGAAGCGTTTATCACAAATTTGGGTGTCATTTTGTTGAAAATTGGTGTCTCTATCCTATGGTGGCAAGTTCGTGGAAAAATAAAGTCTCCAAGGTTTTGCAAAAATGAAAAAAAGGCCCTAGGGGTATCAAAGCGGCGACCTATACTTCATCATTCTGATGCTCTCTGAACTCCAAAATCGAAGCTTTTATCACAAGTTTGGGTGTCATTTTGTTGAAAATTGGTGTCTCTATCCTATGGTGGCAAGTTGGTGGCAAAATAAAGTCTCCAAGGTTTTGCAAAAATGAAAAAAAGGCCCTAGGGGCATCAAAGCGGCGACCTATACTTCATCATTCTGATGATCTCTGAACTCCAAAATCGAAGCGTTTATCACAAATTTGGGTGTCATTTTGTTGAAAATTGGTGTATCTATCCTATGGTGGCAAGTTGGTGGCAAAATAAAGTCTCCAAGGTTTTGCAAAAATGAAAAAAAGCCCTAGGGGTCTCAAAGCGGCGACCTATATTTTACCATTCTGATGCTCTCTGAACTCCAAAATCGAAGCTTTTATCACAAATTTGGGTGTCACTTTGTTGAAAATTGGTGTCTCTATCCTATGGTGGCAACTTGGTGGCAAAACAAAGTCTCCAAGGTTTTGCAAAAATGAAAAAAAGCCCTAGGGGTCTCAAAGCGGCGACCTATATTTTATCATTCTGATGCTCTCTGAACTCCAAAATCGAAGCTTTTATCACAAATTTGGGTGTCGCTTTGTTGAAAATTGGTTCTCTATCCTATGGTGGCAAGTTGGTGGCTAAATAAAGTCTCCAAGGTTTTGCAAAAATGAAAAAAAGGCCCTAGGGGTATCAAAGCGGCGACCTATACTTCATCATTCTGATGCTCTCTGAACTCCAAAATCGAAGCGTTTATCACAAATTTGGGTGTCATTTTGTTGAAAATTGGTGTCTCTATCCTATGGTGGCAAGTTGGTGGAAAAATAAAGTCTCCAAGGTTTTGCAAAAATAAAAAAAAGCCCTAGGGGTCTCAAAGCGGCGACCTATATTTTATCATTCTGATGCTCTCTGAACTCCAAAATCGAAGCTTTTATCACAAATTTGGGTGTCACTTTGTTGAAAATTGGTGTCTCTATCCTATGTTGGCAAGTTGGTGGCTAAATAAAGTCTCCAAGGTTTTGCAAAAATGAAAAAAAGGCCCTAGGTGTATCAAAGCGGCGACCTATGCTTCATCATTCTGATGATCTCTGAACTCCAAAATCCAAGCTTTTATCACAAATTTGGGTGTCATTTTGATCAAAATTGGTGTCTCTATCCTATGGCGGCATGTTGGTGGCAAAATAAAGTCTCCAAGGTTTTGCAAAAATGAAAAATGGCCCTAGGGGTATCAAAGCGGCGACCTATACTTCATCATTCTGATGCTCTCTGAACTCCAAAATCGAAGCTTTTATCACAAATTTGGGTGTCATTTTGTTGAAGATTGGTGTCTCTATCCTATGGTGGCAAGTTGGTGGCAAAATAAAGTCTCCAAGGTTTTGCAAAAATGAAAAAAAGGCCCTAGGGGTATCAAAGCGGCGACCTATACTTCATCATTCTGATGATCTCTGAACTCCAAAATCGAAGCGTTTATCACAAATTTGGGTGTCATTTTGTTGAAAATTGGTGTCTCTATCCTATGGTGGTAAGTTGGTGGCAAAATAAAGTCTCCAAGGTTTTGCAAAAATAAAAAAAAGCCCTAGGGGTCTCAAAGCGGCGACCTATATTTTATCATTCTGATGCTCTCTGAACTCCAAAATCGAAGCTTTTATCACAAATTTGGGTGTCACTTTGTTGAAAATTGGTGTCTCTATCCTATGGTGGCAAGTTGGTGGCTAAATAAAGTCTCCAAGGTTTTGCAAAAATGAAAAAAAGGCCCTAGGTGTATCAAAGCGGCGACCTATGCTTCATCATTCTGATGATCTCTGAACTCCAAAATCGAAGCTTTTATCACAAATTTGGGTGTCATTTTGATCAAAATTGGTGTCTCTATCCTATGGGGGCATGTTAGTGGCAAAATAAAGTCTCCAATGTTTTGCAAAAATGAAAAATGGCCCTAGGGGTATCAAAGCGGCGACCTATACTTCATCATTCTGATGCTCTCTGAACTCCAAAATCGAAGCTTTTATCACAAATTTGGGTGTCATTTTGTTGAAAATTGGTGTCTCTATCCTATGGTGGCAAGTTGGTGGCAAAATAAAGTCTCCAAGGTTTTGCAAAACTGAAAAAAAGGCCCTAGGGGTATCAAAGCGGCGACCTATACTTCATCATTCTGATGATCTCTGAACTCCAAAATCGAAGCGTTTATCACAAATTTGGGTGTCATTTTGTTGAAAATTGGTGTCTCTATCCTATGGTGGCAAGTTGGTGGCAAAATAAAGTCTCCAAGGTTTGCAAAAATGAAAAAAAGCCCTAGGGGTCTCAAAGCGGCGACCTATATTTTATCATTCTGATGCTCTCTGAACTCCAAAATCGAAGCGTTTATCACAAATTTGGGTGTCATTTTGTTGAAAATTGGTGTATCTATCCTATGGTGGCAAGTTGGTGGCAAAATAAAGTCTCCAAGGTTTTGCAAAAATGAAAAAAAGCCCTAGGGGTCTCAAAGCGGCGACCTATATTTTATCATTCTGATGCTCTCTGAACTCCAAAATCGAAGCTTTTATCACAAATTTGGGTGTCACTTTGTTGAAAATTGGTGTCTCTATCCTATAGTGGCAACTTGGTGGCAAAACAAAGTCTCCAAGGTTTTGCAAAAATGAAAAAAAGCCCTAGGGGTCTCAAAGCGGCGACCTATATTTTATAATTCTGATGCTCTCTGAACTCCAAAATCGAAGCTTTTATCACAAATTTGGGTGTCGCTTTGTTGAAAATTGGTTCTCTATCCTATGGTGGCAAGTTGGTGGCTAAATAAAGTCTCCAAGGTTTTGCAAAAATGAAAAAAAAGCCCTAGGGGTATCAAAGCGGCGACCTATACTTCATCATTCTGATGCTCTCTGAACTCCAAAATCGAAGCGTTTATCACAAATTTGGGTGTCATTTTGTTGAAAATTGGTGTCTCTATCCTATGGTGGCAAGTTGGTGGCAAAATAAAGTCTCCAAGGTTTTGCAAAAATGAAAAAAAGGCCCTAGGGGTATCAAAGCGGCGACCTATACTTCATCATTCTGATGATCTCTGAACTCCAAAATCGAAGCGTTTATCACAAATTTGGGTGTCATTTTGTTGACAATTGGTGTATCTATCCTATGGTGGCAAGTTCGTGGCAAAATAAAGTCTCCAAGGTTTTGCAAAAATGAAAAAAAGCCCTAGGGGTCTCAAAGCGGCGACCTATATTTTATCATTCTGATGCTCTCTGAACTCGAAAATCGAAGCTTTTATCACAAATTTGGGTGTCACTTTGTTGAAAATTGGTGTCGCTATCCTATGGTGGCAACTTGGTGGCAAAACAAAGTCTCCAAGGTTTTGCAAAAATGAAAAAAAGGCCCTAGGGGTATCAAAGCGGCGACCTATACTTCATCATTCTGATGCTCTCTGAACTCCAAAATCGAAGCGTTTATCACAAATTTGGGTGTCATTTTGTTGAAAATTGGTGTCTCTATCCTATGGTGGCAAGTTGGTGGCAAAATAAAGTCTCCAAGGTTTTGCAAAAATGAAAAAAAGGCCCTAGGGGTATCAAAGCGGCGACCTATACTTCATCATTCTGATGATCTCTGAACTCCAAAATCGAAGCGTTTATCACAAATTTGGGTGTCATTTTGTTGACAATTGGTGTATCTATCCTATGGTGGCAAGTTGGTGGCAAAATAAAGTCTCCAAGGTTTTGCAAAAATGAAAAAAAGCCCTAGGGGTCTCAAAGCGGCGACCTATATTTTATCATTCTGATGCTCTCTGAACTCGAAAATCGAAGCTTTTATCACAAATTTGGGTGTCACTTTGTTGAAAATTGGTGTCGCTATCCTATGGTGGCAACTTGGTGGCAAAACAAAGTCTCCAAGGTTTTGCAAAAATGAAAAAAAGGCCCTAGGGGTATCAAAGCGGCGACCTATACTTCATCATTCTGATGCTCTCTGAACTCCAAAATCGAAGCGTTTATCACAAATTTGGGTGTCATTTTGTTGAAAATTGGTGTCTCTATCCTATGGTGGCAAGTTGGTGGAAAAATAAAGTCTCCAAGGTTTTGCAAAAATAAAAAAAGCCCTAGGGGTCTCAAAGCGGCGACCTATATTTTATCATTCTGATGCTCTCTGAACTCCAAAATCGAAGCTTTTATCACAAATTTGGGTGTCACTTTGTTGAAAATTGGTGTCTCTATCCTATGGTGGCAACTTGGTGGCAAAATAAAGTCTCCAAGGTTTTGCAAAAATGAAAAAAAGCCCTAGGGGTCTCAAAGCGGCGACCTATATTTTATCATTCTGATGCTCTCTTAACTCCAAAATCGAAGCTTTTATCACAAATTTGGGTGTCATTTTGTTGAAAATTGGTGTCTCTATCCTATGGTGGCAAGTTGGTGGCAAAATAAAGTCTCCAAGGTTTTGCAAAAATGAAAAAAAGGCCCTAGGGGTATCAAAGCGGCGACCTATACTTCATAATTCTGATGATCTCTGAACTCCAAAATCGAAGCTTTTATCAAAAATTTGGGTGTCATTTTGATCAAAATTGGTGTCTCTATCCTATGGCGGCATGTTGGTGGCAAAACAAAGTCTCCAAGGTTTTGCAAAAATGAAAAAAAGGCCCTAGGGGTATCAAAGCGGCGACCCATACTTCATCATTCTGATGCTCTCTGAACTCCAAAATCGAAGCTTTTATCACAAATTTGGGTGTCATTTTGTTGAAAATTGGTGTCTCTTTCCTATGGTGGCAAGTTGGTGGCAAAATAAAGTCTCCAAGGTTTTGCAAAAATGAAAAAATGCCCTAGGGGTCTCAAAGCGGCGACCTACATTTTATCATTCTGATGCTCTCTGAACTCCAAAATCGAAGCTTTTATCACAAATTTGGGTGTCACTTTGTTGAAAGTTGGTGTCTCTATCCTATGGTGGCAACTTGGTGGCAAAATAAAGTCTCCAAGGTTTTGCAAAAATGAAAAAAAGCCCTAGGGGTCTCAAAGCGGCGACCTATATTTTATCATTCTGATGATCTCTGAACTCCAAAATCGAAGCTTTTATCACAAATTTGGGTGTCATTTTGATCAAAATTGGTGTCTCTATCCTATGGGGGCATGTTAGTGGCAAAATAAAGTCTCCAAGGTTTTGCAAAAATGAAAAATGGCCCTAGGGGTATCAAAGCGGCGACCTATACTTCATCATTCTGATGCTCTCTGAACTCCAAAATCGAAGCTTTTATCACAAATTTGGGTGTCATTTTGTTGAAAATTGGTGTCTCTATCCTATGGTGGCAAGTTGGTGGCAAAATAAAGTCTCCAAGGTTTTGCAAAAATGAAAAAAAGGCCCTAGGGGTATCAAAGCGGCGACCTATACTTCATCATTCTGATGATCTCTGAACTCCAAAATCGAAGCGTTTATCACAAATTTGGGTGTCATTTTGTTGAAAATTGGTGTCTCTATCCTATGGTGGCAAGTTGGTGGCAAAATAAAGTCTCCAAGGTTTGCAAAAATGAAAAAAAGCCCTAGGGGTCTCAAAGCGGCGACCTATATTTTATCATTCTGATGCTCTCTGAACTCCAAAATCGAAGCGTTTATCACAAATTTGGGTGTCATTTTGTTGAAAATTGGTGTATCTATCCTATGGTGGCAAGTTGGTGGCAAAATAAAGTCTCCAAGGTTTTGCAAAAATGAAAAAAAGCCCTAGGGGTCTCAAAGCGGCGACCTATATTTTATCATTCTGATGCTCTCTGAACTCCAAAATCGAAGCTTTTATCACAAATTTGGGTGTCACTTTGTTGAAAATTGGTGTCTCTATCCTATGGTGGCAACTTGGTGGCAAAACAAAGTCTCCAAGGTTTTGCAAAAATGAAAAAAAGCCCTAGGGGTCTCAAAGCGGCGACCTATATTTTATAATTCTGATGCTCTCTGAACTCCAAAATCGAAGCTTTTATCACAAATTTGGGTGTCGCTTTGTTGAAAATTGGTTCTCTATCCTATGGTGGCAAGTTGGTGGCTAAATAAAGTCTCCAAGGTTTTGCAAAAATGAAAAAAAAGCCCTAGGGGTATCAAAGCGGCGACCTATACTTCATCATTCTGATGCTCTCTGAACTCCAAAATCGAAGCGTTTATCACAAATTTGGGTGTCATTTTGTTGAAAATTGGTGTCTCTATCCTATGGTGGCAAGTTGGTGGCAAAATAAAGTCTCCAAGGTTTTGCAAAAATGAAAAAAAGGCCCTAGGGGTATCAAAGCGGCGACCTATACTTCATCATTCTGATGATCTCTGAACTCCAAAATCGAAGCGTTTATCACAAATTTGGGTGTCATTTTGTTGACAATTGGTGTATCTATCCTATGGTGGCAAGTTGGTGGCAAAATAAAGTCTCCAAGGTTTTGCAAAAATGAAAAAAAGCCCTAGGGGTCTCAAAGCGGCGACCTATATTTTATCATTCTGATGCTCTCTGAACTCGAAAATCGAAGCTTTTATCACAAATTTGGGTGTCACTTTGTTGAAAATTGGTGTCGCTATCCTATGGTGGCAACTTGGTGGCAAAACAAAGTCTCCAAGGTTTTGCAAAAATGAAAAAAAAGGCCCTAGGGGTATCAAAGCGGCGACCTATACTTCATCATTCTGATGCTCTCTGAACTCCAAAATCGAAGCGTTTATCACAAATTTGGGTGTCATTTTGTTGAAAATTGGTGTCTCTATCCTATGGTGGCAAGTTGGTGGCAAAATAAAGTCTCCAAGGTTTTGCAAAAATGAAAAAAAGGCCCTAGGGGTATCAAAGCGGCGACCTATACTTCATCATTCTGATGATCTCTGAACTCCAAAATCGAAGCGTTTATCACAAATTTGGGTGTCATTTTGTTGACAATTGGTGTATCTATCCTATGGTGGCAAGTTGGTGGCAAAATAAAGTCTCCAAGGTTTTGCAAAAATGAAAAAAAGCCCTAGGGGTCTCAAAGCGGCGACCTATATTTTATCATTCTGATGCTCTCTGAACTCGAAAATCGAAGCTTTTATCACAAATTTGGGTGTCACTTTGTTGAAAATTGGTGTCGCTATCCTATGGTGGCAACTTGGTGGCAAAACAAAGTCTCCAAGGTTTGCAAAAATGAAAAAAAGGCCCTAGGGGTATCAAAGCGGCGACCTATACTTCATCATTCTGATGCTCTCTGAACTCCAAAATCGAAGCGTTTATCACAAATTTGGGTGTCATTTTGTTGAAAATTGGTGTCTCTATCCTATGGTGGCAAGTTGGTGGAAAAATAAAGTCTCCAAGGTTTTGCAAAAATAAAAAAAGCCCTAGGGGTCTCAAAGCGGCGACCTATATTTTATCATTCTGATGCTCTCTGAACTCCAAAATCGAAGCTTTTATCACAAATTTGGGTGTCACTTTGTTGAAAATTGGTGTCTCTATCCTATGGTGGCAACTTGGTGGCAAAATAAAGTCTCCAAGGTTTTGCAAAAATGAAAAAAAGCCCTAGGGGTCTCAAAGCGGCGACCTATATTTTATCATTCTGATGCTCTCTTAACTCCAAAATCGAAGCTTTTATCACAAATTTGGGTGTCATTTTGTTGAAAATTGGTGTCTCTATCCTATGGTGGCAAGTTGGTGGCAAAATAAAGTCTCCAAGGTTTTGCAAAAATGAAAAAAAGGCCCTAGGGGTATCAAAGCGGCGACCTATACTTCATAATTCTGATGATCTCTGAACTCCAAAATCGAAGCTTTTATCACAAATTTGGGTGTCATTTTGATCAAAATTGGTGTCTCTATCCTATGGCGGCATGTTGGTGGCAAAACAAAGTCTCCAAGGTTTTGCAAAAATGAAAAAAAGGCCCTAGGGGTATCAAAGCGGCGACCCATACTTCATCATTCTGATGCTCTCTGAACTCCAAAATCGAAGCTTTTATCACAAATTTTGGGTGTCATTTTGTTGAAAATTGGTGTCTCTTTCCTATGGTGGCAAGTTGGTGGCAAAATAAAGTCTCCAAGGTTTTGCAAAAATGAAAAAATGCCCTAGGGGTCTCAAAGCGGCGACCTACATTTTATCATTCTGATGCTCTCTGAACTCCAAAATCGAAGCTTTTATCACAAATTTGGGTGTCACTTTGTTGAAAGTTGGTGTCTCTATCCTATGGTGGCAAGTTGGTGGCTAAATAAAGTCTCCAAGGTTTTGCAAAAATGAAAAAAAGGCCCTAGGGGTATCAAAGCGGCGACCTATACTTCATCATTCTGATGCTCTCTGAACTCCAAAATCGAAGCTTTTATCACAAATTTGGGTGTCATTTTGTTGAAAATTGGTGTCTCTATCCTATGGTGGCAAGTTGGTGGCAAAATAAAGTCTCCAAGCTTTTGCAAAAATGAAAAAAAAGGCCCTAGGAGTATCAAAGCGGCGACCTATACTTCATCATTCTGATGCTCTCTGAACTCCAAAATCGAAGCTTTTATCACAAATTTGGGTGTCATTTTGTTGAAAATTGGTGTCTCTTTCCTACGGTGGCAAGTTGGTGGCAAAATAAAGTCTCCAAGGTTTTGCAAAAATGAAAAAAAGGCCCTAGGGGTATCAAAGCGGCGACCTATACTTCATCATTCTGATGCTCTCTGAACTCCAAAATCGAAGCTTTTATCACAAATTTGGGTGTCATTTTGTTGAAAATTGGTGTCTCTATCCTATGGCGGCAAGTTTGTGGCTAAATAAAGTCTCCAAGGTTTTGCAAAAATGAAAAAAAGGCCCTAGGTGTATCAAAGCGGCGACCTATGCTTCATCATTCTGATGATCTCTGAACTCCAAAATCGAAGCTTTTATCACAAATTTGGGTGTCATTTTGTTGAAAATTGGTGTCTCTTTCCTATGGTGGCAAGTTGGTGGCAAAATAAAGTCTCCAAGGTTTTGCAAAAATGAAAAATGCCCTAGGGGTCTCAAAGCGGCGACCTACATTTTATCATTCTGATGCTCTCTGAACTCCAAAATCGAAGCTTTTATCACAAATTTGGGTGTCACTTTGTTGAAAATTGGTGTCTCTATCCTATGGTGGCAAGTTGGTGGCTAAATAAAGTCTCCAAGGTTTTGCAAAAATGAAAAAAAGGCCCTAGGGGTATCAAAGCGGCGACCTATACTTCATCATTCTGATGCTCTCTGAACTCCAAAATCGAAGCTTTTATCACAAATTTGGGTGTCATTTTGTTGAAAATTGGTGTCTCTATCCTATGGTGGCAAGTTGGTGGCAAAATAAAGTCTCCCAGCTTTTGCAAAAATGAAAAAAAGGCCCTAGGAGTATCAAAGCGGCGACCTATACTTCATCATTCTGATGCTCTCTGAACTCCAAAATCGAAGCTTTTATCACAAATTTGGGTGTCATTTTGTTGAAAATTGGTGTCTCTTTCCTATGGTGGCAAGTTGGTGGCAAAATAAAGTCTCCAAGGTTTTGCAAAAATGAAAAAAAGGCCCTAGGGGTATCAAAGCGGCGACCTACATTTTATCATTCTGATGCTCTCTTAACTCCAAAATCGAAGCTTTTATCACAAATTTGGGTGTCATTTTGTTGAAAATTGGTGTCTCTATCCTATGGTGGCAAGTTGGTGGCAAAATAAAGTCTCCAAGGTTTTGCAAAAATGAAAAAAAGGCCCTAGGGGTATCAAAGCGGCGACCTATACTTCATAATTCTGATGATCTCTGAACTCCAAAATCGAAGCTTTTATCACAAATTTGGGTGTCATTTTGATCAAAATTGGTGTCTCTATCCTATGGCGGCATGTTGGTGGCAAAACAAAGTCTCCAAGGTTTTGCAAAAATGAAAAAAAGGCCCTAGGGGTATCAAAGCGGCGACCCATACTTCATCATTCTGATGCTCTCTGAACTCCAAAATCGAAGCTTTTATCACAAATTTGGGTGTCATTTTGTTGAAAATTGGTGTCTCTTTCCTATGGTGGCAAGTTGGTGGCAAAATAAAGTCTCCAAGGTTTTGCAAAAATGAAAAAATGCCCTAGGGGTCTCAAAGCGGCGACCTACATTTTATCATTCTGATGCTCTCTGAACTCCAAAATCGAAGCTTTTATCACAAATTTGGGTGTCACTTTGTTGAAAGTTGGTGTCTCTATCCTATGGTGGCAAGTTGGTGGCTAAATAAAGTCTCCAAGGTTTTGCAAAAATGAAAAAAGGCCCTAGGGGTATCAAAGCGGCGACCTATACTTCATCATTCTGATGCTCTCTGAACTCCAAAATCGAAGCTTTTATCACAAATTTGGGTGTCATTTTGTTGAAAATTGGTGTCTCTATCCTATGGTGGCAAGTTGGTGGCAAAATAAAGTCTCCAAGCTTTTGCAAAAATGAAAAAAAAGGCCCTAGGAGTATCAAAGCGGCGACCTATACTTCATCATTCTGATGCTCTCTGAACTCCAAAATCGAAGCTTTTATCACAAATTTGGGTGTCATTTTGTTGAAAATTGGTGTCTCTTTCCTACGGTGGCAAGTTGGTGGCAAAATAAAGTCTCCAAGGTTTTGCAAAAATGAAAAAAAGGCCCTAGGGGTATCAAAGCGGCGACCTATACTTCATCATTCTGATGCTCTCTGAACTCCAAAATCGAAGCTTTTATCACAAATTTGGGTGTCATTTTGTTGAAAATTGGTGTCTCTATCCTATGGCGGCAAGTTTGTGGCTAAATAAAGTCTCCAAGGTTTTGCAAAAATGAAAAAAAGGCCCTAGGTGTATCAAAGCGGCGACCTATGCTTCATCATTCTGATGATCTCTGAACTCCAAAATCGAAGCTTTTATCACAAATTTGGGTGTCATTTTGTTGAAAATTGGTGTCTCTTTCCTATGGTGGCAAGTTGGTGGCAAAATAAAGTCTCCAAGGTTTTGCAAAAATGAAAAAATGCCCTAGGGGTCTCAAAGCGGCGACCTACATTTTATCATTCTGATGCTCTCTGAACTCCAAAATCGAAGCTTTTATCACAAATTTGGGTGTCACTTTGTTGAAAATTGGTGTCTCTATCCTATGGTGGCAAGTTGGTGGCTAAATAAAGTCTCCAAGGTTTTGCAAAAATGAAAAAAAGGCCCTAGGGGTATCAAAGCGGCGACCTATACTTCATCATTCTGATGCTCTCTGAACTCCAAAATCGAAGCTTTTATCACAAATTTGGGTGTCATTTTGTTGAAAATTGGTGTCTCTATCCTATGGTGGCAAGTTGGTGGCAAAATAAAGTCTCCCAGCTTTTGCAAAAATGAAAAAAAGGCCCTAGGAGTATCAAAGCGGCGACCTATACTTCATCATTCTGATGCTCTCTGAACTCCAAAATCGAAGCTTTTATCACAAATTTGGGTGTCATTTTGTTGAAAATTGGTGTCTCTTTCCTATGGTGGCAAGTTGGTGGCAAAATAAAGTCTCCAAGGTTTTGCAAAAATGAAAAAAAGGCCCTAGGGGTATCAAAGCGGCGACCTATACTTCATCATTCTGATGCTCTCTGAACTCCAAAATCGAAGCTTTTATCACAAATTTGGGTGTCATTTTGTTGAAAATTGGTGTCTCTATCCTATGGTGGCAAGTTGGTGGCAAAACAAAGTCTCCAAGGTTTTGCAAAAATGAAAAAAAGGCCCTAGGGGTATCAAAGCGGCGACCTATACTTCATCATTCTGATGCTCTCTGAACTCCAAAATCGAAGCTTTTATCACAAATTTGGGTGTCATTTTGTTGAAAATTGGTGTCTCTTTCCTATGGTGGCAAGTTGGTGGCAAAATAAAGTCTCCAAGGTTTTGCAAAAATGAAAAAAAGCCCTAGGGGTCTCAAAGCGGCGACCTACATTTTATCATTCTGATGCTCTCTGAACTCCAAAATCGAAGCTTTTATCACAAATTTGGGTGTCACTTTGTTGAAAATTGGTGTCTCTATCCTATGGTGGCAAGTTGGTGGCAAAATAAAGTCTCCAAGCTTTTGCAAAAATGAAAAAAAGGCCCTAGGAGTATCAAAGCGGCGACCTATACTTCATCATTCTGATGCTCTCTGGACTCCAAAATCGAAGCTTTTATCACAAATTTGGGTGTCATTTTGTTGAAAATTGGTGTCTCTATCCTATGGTGGCAAGTTTGTGGCTAAATAAAGTCTCCAAGGTTTTGCAAAAATGAAAAAAAGGCCCTAGGTGTATCAAAGCGGCGACCTATGCTTCATCATTCTGATGATCTCTGAACTCCAAAATCGAAGCTTTTATCACAAATTTGGGTGTCATTTTGATCAAAATTGGTGTCTCTATCCTATGGCGGCATGCTGGTGGCAAAACAAAGTCTCCAAGGTTTTGCAAAAATGAAAAAAAGGCGCTAGGGGTATCAAAGCGGCGACCTATACTTCATCATTCTGATGCTCTCTGAACTCCAAAATCGAAGCTTTTATCACAAATTTGGGTGTCATTTTGTTGAAAATTGGTGTCTCTATCCTATGGTGGCAAGTTGGTGGCAAAAATAAAGTCTCCAAGCTTTTGCAAAAACGAAAAAAAGGCCCTAGGGGTCTCAAAGCGGCGACCTATATTTTATCATTCTGATGCTCTCTGAACTCCAAAATCGAAGCTTTTATCACAAATTTGGGTGTCGCTTTGTTGAAAATTGGTGTCTCTATCCTATGGTGACAAGTTGGTGGCTAAATAAAGTCTCCAAGGTTTTGCAAAAATGAAAAAAGGCCCTAGGGGTATCCAAGCGGCGACCTATATTTCATCATTCTGATGCTCTCTGAACTCCAAAATCGAAGCTTTTATCACAAATTTGGGTGTCATTTTGTTGAAAATTGGTGTCTCTATCCTATGGTGGCAAGTTGGTGGCAAAATAAAGTCTCCAAGGTTTTGCAAAAATGAAAAAAAGGCCCTAGGGGTATCAAAGCGGCGACCTATACTTCATCATTCTGATGCTCTCTGAACTCCAAAATCGAAGCGTTTATCACAAATTTGGGTGTCATTTTGTTGAAAATTGGTGTCTCTATCCTATGGTGGCAAGTTGGTGGAAAAATAAAGTCTCCAAGGTTTTGCAAAAATAAAAAAAAGCCCTAGGGGTCTCAAAGCGGCGACCTATATTTTATCATTCTGATGCTCTCTTAACTCCAAAATCGAAGCTTTTATCACAAATTTGGGTGTCACTTTGTTGAGAATTGGTGTCTCTATCCTATGGTGGCAAGTTGGTGGCAAAATAAAGTCTCCAAGGTTTTGCAAAAATGAAAAAAAGGCCCTAGGGGTATCAAAGCGGCGACCTATACTTCATCATTCTGATGATCTCTGAACTCCAAAATCGAAGCGTTTATCACAAATTTGGGTGTCATTTTGTTGAAAATTGGTGTCTCTATCCTATGGTGGCAAGTTGGTGGCTAAATAAAGTCTCCAAGGTTTTGCAAAAATGAAAAAAAGGCCCTAGGGGTATCAAAGCGGCGACCTATACTTCATCATTCTGATGATCTCTGAACTCCAAAATCGAAGCTTTTATCACAAATTTGGGTGTCATTTTGATCAAAATTGGTGTCTCTATCCTATGGCGGCATGTTGGTGGCAAAATAAAGCCTCCAAGGTTTTGCAAAAATGAAAAATGGCCCTAGGGGTATCAAAGCGGCGACCTATACTTCATCATTCTGATGCTCTCTGAACTCCAAAATCGAAGCTTTTATCACAAATTTGGGTGTCATTTTGTTGAAAATTGGTGTCTCTATCCTATGGTGGCAAGTTGGTGGCAAAATAAAGTCTCCAAGGTTTTGCAAAAATGAAAAAAAAGGCCCTAGGGGTATCAAAGCGGCGACCTATACTTCATCATTCTGATGCTCTCTGAACTCCAAAATCGAAGCTTTTAATCACAAATTTGGGTGTCATTTTGTTGAAAATTGGTGTCTCTATCCTATGGCGGCAAGTTTGTGGCTAAATAAAGTCTCCAAGGTTTTGCAAAAATGAAAAAAAGGCCCTAGGTGTATCAAAGCGGCGACCTATGCTTCATCATTCTGATGATCTCTGAACTCCAAAATCGAAGCTTTTATCACAAATTTGGGTGTCATTTTGATCAAAATTGGTGTCTCTATCCTATGGCGGCATGTTGGTGGCAAAACAAAGTCTCCAAGGTTTTGCAAAAATGAAAAAAAGGCCCTAGGGGTATCAAAGCGGCGACCTATACTTCATCATTCTGATGCTCTCTGAACTCCAAAATCGAAGCTTTTATCACAAATTTGGGTGTCATTTTGTTGAAAATTGGTGTCTCTTTCCTATGGTGGCAAGTTGGTGGCAAAATAAAGTCTCCAAGGTTTTGCAAAAATGAAAAAAAGCCCTAGGGGTCTCAAAGCGGCGACCTACATTTTATCATTCTGATGCTCTCTGAACTCCAAAATCGAAGCTTTTATCACAAATTTGGGTGTCACTTTGTTGAAAATTGGTGTCTCTATCCTATGGTGGCAAGTTGGTGGCTAAATAAAGTCTCCAAGGTTTTGCAAAAATGAAAAAAAGGCCCTAGGGGTATCAAAGCGGCGACCTATACTTCATCATTCTGATGCTCTCTGAACTCCAAAATCGAAGCTTTTATCACAAATTTGGGTGTCATTTTGTTGAAAATTGGTGTCTCTATCCTATGGTGGCAAGTTGGTGGCAAAATAAAGTCTCCAAGCTTTTGCAAAAATGAAAAAAAGGCCCTAGGAGTATCAAAGCGGCGACCTATACTTCATCATTCTGATGCTCTCTGAACTCCAAAATCGAAGCTTTTATCACAAATTTGGGTGTCATTTTGTTGAAAATTGGTGTCTCTTTCCTATGGTGGCAAGTTGGTGGCAAAATAAAGTCTCCAAGGTTTTGCAAAAATGAAAAAAAGGCCCTAGGGGTATCAAAGCGGCGACCTATACTTCATCATTCTGATGCTCTCCCAACTCCAAAATCGAAGCTTTTATCACAAATTTGGGTGTCATTTTGTTGAAAATTGGTGTCTCTATCCTATGGTGGCAAGTTGGTGGCAAAATAAAGTCTCCAAGCTTTTGCAAAAATGAAAAAAAGGCCCTAGGAGTATCAAAGCGGCGACCTATACTTCATAATTCTGATGCTCTCTGAACTCCAAAATCGAAGCTTTTATCACAAATTTGGGTGTCATTTTGTTGAAAATTGGTGTCTCTTTCCTATGGTGGCAAGTTGGTGGCAAAATAAAGTCTCCAAGGTTTTGCAAAAATGAAAAAAAGGCCCTAGGGGTATCAAAGCGGCGACCTATACTTCATCATTCTGATGCTCTCTGAACTCCAAAATCGAAGCTTTTATCACAAATTTGGGTGTCATTTTGTTGAAAATTGGTGTCTCTATCCTATGGCGGCAAGTTTGTGGCTAAATAAAGTCTCCAAGGTTTTGCAAAAATGAAAAAAAGGCCCTAGGGGTATCAAAGCGGCGACCTATACTTCAT
>NW_028294058.1:0-32291 GCF_964341445.2 Mesoplodon mirus | reverse complement strand
CGGTACCTGTTTATTGTTCCATTGGTTCGTTATTTATTTCAAGCTATTCTTTAGTTCGATTCATTGCGAATCTCTCTCCACAGCTTCTCGTTTCAAAGACTCTCTACAAATTCGGTAATAACTATGTTTCTCGTTGCTTATGCTAATATGATAGAAGCAGCATCGTACCTGTTTATTGTTCCATTGGTTCGTTATTTATTTCAAGCTATTCATTAGTTCGATTCATTGCGAATCTCTCTCTACAGCTTCTCGTTTCAAAGACTCTCTACAAATACGGTAATAACTATGTTTCTCGTTGCTTATGCTAATATGATAGAAGCAGCATCGTACCTGTTTATTGTTCCATTGGTTCGTTATTTATTTCATGCTATTCTTTAGTTCGATTCATTGCGAATCTCTCTCTACAGCTTCTCGTTTCAAAGACTCTCTACAAATACGGTAATAACTATGTTTCTCGTTGCTTATGCTAATATGATAGAAGCAGCATCGTACCTGTTTATTGTTCCATTGGTTCGTTATTTATTTCAAGCTATTCTTTAGTTCGATTCATTGCGAATCTCTCTCTCCAGCTTCTCGTTTCAAAGACTCTCTACAAATACGGTAATAACTATGTTTCTCGTTGCTTATGCTAATATGATAGAAGCAGCATCGTACCTGTTTATTGTTCCATTGGTTCGTTATTTATTTCAAGCTATTCTTTAGTTCGATTCATTGCGAATCTCTCTCTACAGCTTCTCGTTTCAAAGACTCTCTACAAATACGGTAATAACTATGTTCTCGTTGCTAATGCTAATATGATAGAAGCAGCATCGTACCTGTTTATTGTTCCATTGGTTCGTTATTTATTTCAAGCTATTCTTTAGTTCGATTCACTGCAAATCTCTCTCTCCAGCTTCTCGTTTCAAAGACTCTCTACAAATACGGTAATAACTATGTTTCTCGTTGCTTATGCTAATATGATAGAAGCAGCATCGTACCTGTTTATTGTTGCATTGGTTCGTTATTTATTTCATGCTATTCTTTAGTTCGATTCATTGCGAATCTCTCTCCACAGCTTCTCGTTTCAAAGACTCTCTACAAATACGGTAATAACTATGTTCCTCGTTGCTTATGCTAATATTATAGAAGCAGCATCGTACCTGTTTATTGTTCCTTGGTTCGTTATTTATTTCAAGCTACTCTTTAGTTCGATTCATTGCGAATCTCTCTCTACAGCTTCTCGTTTCAAAGACTCTCTACAAATACGGTAATAACTATGTTTCTCGTTGCTTATGCTAATATGATAGAAGCAGCATCGTACCTGTTTATTGTTCCATTGGTTCGTTATTTATTTCATGCTATTCTTTAGTTCGATTCATTGCGAATCTCTCTCTACAGCTTCTCGTTTCAAAGACTCTCTACAAATACGGTAATAACTATGTTTCTCGTTGCTTATGCTAATATGATAGAAGCAGCATCGTACCTGTTTATTGTTCCATTGGTTCGTTATTTATTTCAAGCTATTCTTTAGTTCGATTCATTGCGAATCTCTCTCTCCAGCTTCTCGTTTCAAAGACTCTCTACAAATACGGTAATAACTATGTTTCTCGTTGCTTATGCTAATATGATAGAAGCAGCATCGTACCTGTTTATTGTTCCATTGGTTCGTTATTTATTTCAAGCTATTCTTTAGTTCGATTCATTGCGAATCTCTCTCTACAGCTTCTCGTTTCAAAGACTCTCTACAAATACGGTAATAACTATGTTTCTCGTTGCTAATGCTAATATGATAGAAGCAGCATCGTACCTGTTTATTGTTCCAATGGTTCGTTATTTATTTCAAGCTATTCTTTAGTTCGATTCACTGCAAATCTCTCTCTCCAGCTTCTCGTTTCAAAGACTCTCTACAAATACGGTAATAACTATGTTTCTCGTTGCTTATGCTAATATGATAGAAGCAGCATCGTACCTGTTTATTGTTGCATTGGTTCGTTATTTATTTCATGCTATTCTTTAGTTCGATTCATTGCGAATCTCTCTCCACAGCTTCTCGTTTCAAAGACTCTCTACAAATACGGTAATAACTATGTTTCTCGTTGCTTATGCTAATATTATAGAAGCAGCATCGTACCTGTTTATTGTTCCATTGGTTCGTTATTTATTTCAAGCTATTCTTTAGTTCGATTCATTGCGAATCTCTCTCTACAGCTTCTCGTTTCAAGACTCTCTACAAATACGGTAATAACTATGTTTCTCGTTGCTTATGCTAATATGATAGAAGCAGCATCGTACCTGTTTATTGTTCCAATGGTTCGTTATTTATTTCAAGCTATTCTTTAGTTCGATTCACTGCAAATCTCTCTCTCCAGCTTCTCGTTTCAAAGACTCTCTACAAATACGGTAATAACTATGTTTCTCGTTGCTTATGCTAATATGATAGAAGCAGCATCGTACCTGTTTATTGTTGCATTGGTTCGTTATTTATTTCATGCTATTCTTTAGTTCGATTCATTGCGAATCTCTCTCCACAGCTTCTCGTTTCAAAGACTCTCTACAAATACGGTAATAACTATGTTTCTCGTTGCTTATGCTAATATTATAGAAGCAGCATCGTACCTGTTTATTGTTCCATTGGTTCGTTATTTATTTCAAGCTATTCTTTAGTTCGATTCATTGCGAATCTCTCTCTACAGCTTCTCGTTTCAAGACTCTCTACAAATACGGTAATAACTATGTTTCTCGTTGCTTATGCTAATATGATAGAAGCAGCATCGTACCTGTTTATTGTTCCATTGGTTCGTTATTTATTTCATGCTATTCTTTAGTTCGATTCATTGCGAATCTCTCTCTACAGCTTCTCGTTTCAAAGACTCTCTACAAATACGGTAATAACTATGTTTCTCGTTGCTTATGCTAATATGATAGAAGCATCATCGTACCTGTTTATTGTTCCATTGGTTCGTTATTTTATTTCATGCTATTCTTTAGTTCGATTCATTGCGAATCTCTCTCTACAGCTTCTCGTTTCAAAGACTCTCTACAAATACGGTAATAACTATGTTTCTCGTTGCTTATGCTAATATGATAGAAGCAGCATCGTACCTGTTTATAGTTCCATTGGTTCGTTATTTATTTCAAGCTACTCTTTAGTTCGATTCATTGCGAATCTCTCTCTACAGCTTCTCGTTTCAAAGACTCTCTACAAATACGGTAATAACTATGTTTCTCGTTGCTTATGCTAATATGATAGAAGCAGCATCGTACCTGTTTATTGTTCCATTGGTTCGTTATTTATTTCAAGCTATTCTTTAGTTCGATTCATTGCGAATCTCTCTCCACAGCTTCTCGTTTCAAAGACTCTCTACAAATACGGTAATAACTATGTTTCTCGTTGCTAATATGATAGAAGCAGCATCGTACCTGTTTATTGTTCCATTGGTTCGTTATTTATTTCAAGCTATTCTTTAGTTCGATTCATTGCGAATCTCTCTCTACAGCTTCTCGTTTCAAAGACTCTCTACAAATACGGTAATAACTATGTTTCTCGTTGCTTATGCTAATATGATAGAAGCAGCATCGTACCTGTTTATTGTTCCATTGGTTCGCTATTTATTTCAAGCTACTCTTTAGTTCGATTCATTGCGAATCTCTCTCCACAGCTTCTCGTTTCAAAGACTCTCTACAAATACGGTAATAACTATGTTTCTCGTTGCTTATGCTAATATGATAGAAGCAGCATCGTACCTGTTTATTGTTCCATTGGTTCGTTATTTATTTCAAGCTACCCTTTAGTTCGATTCATTGCGAATCTCTCTCTACAGCTTCTCGTTTCAAAGACTCTCTACAAATACGGTAATAACTATGTTTCTCGTTGCTTATGATAATATGATAGAAGCAGCATCGTACCTGTTTATTGTTCCATTGGTTCGTTATTTATTTCAAGCTACTCTTTAGTTCGATTCATTGCGAATCTCTCTCCACAGCTTCTCGTTTGAAAGACTCTCTACAAATACGGTAATAACTATGTTTCTCGTTGCTTATGCTAATATGATAGAAGCAGCATCGTACCTGTTTATTGTTCCATTGGTTCGTTATTTATTTCAAGCTACTCTTTAGTTCGATTCATTGCGAATCTCTCTCTACAGCTTCTCGTTTCAAAGACTCTCTACAAATACGGTAATAACTATGTTTCTCGTTGCTTATGCTAATATGATAGAAGCAGCATCGTACCTGTTTATTGTTCCATTGGTTCGTTATTTATTTCAAGCTATTCTTTAGTTCGATTCATTGCGAATCTCTCTCCACAGCTTCTCGTTTCAAAGACTCTCTACAAATACGGTAATAACTATGTTTCTCGTTGCTAATATGATAGAAGCAGCATCGTACCTGTTTATTGTTCCATTGGTTCGTTATTTATTTCTAGCTATTCTTTAGTTCGATTCATTGCGAATCTCTCTCTACAGCTTCTCGTTTCAAAGACTCTCTACAAATACGGTAATAACTATGTTTCTCGTTGCTTATGCTAATATGATAGAAGCAGCATCGTACCTGTTTATTGTTCCATTGGTTCGTTATTTATTTCAAGCTATTCTTTAGTTCGATTCATTGCGAATCTCTCTCTACAGCTTCTCGTTTCAAAGACTCTCTACAAATACGGTAATAACTATGTTTCTCGTTGCTAATATGATAGAAGCAGCATCGTACCTGTTTATTGTTCCATTGGTTCGTTATTTATTTCAAGCTATTCTTTAGTTCGATTCATTGCGAATCTCTCTCTACAGCTTCTCGTTTCAAAGACTCTCTACAAATACGGTAATAACTATGTTTCTCGTTGCTTATGCTAATATGATAGAAGCAGCATCGTACCTGTTTATTGTTCCATTGGTTCGTTATTTATTTCAAGCTATTCTTTAGTTCGATTCATTGCGAATCTCTCTCTACAGCTTCTCGTTTCAAAGACTCTCTACAAATACGGTAATAACTATGTTTCTCGTTGCTTATGCTAATATGATAGAAGCAGCATCGTACCTGTTTATTGTTCCATTGGTTCGTTATTTATTTCATGCTATTCTTTAGTTCGATTCATTGCGAATCTCTCTCTACAGCTTCTCGTTTCAAAGACTCTCTACAAATACGGTAATAACTATGTTTCTCGTTGCTTATGCTAATATGATAGAAGCAGCATCGTACCTGTTTATTGTTCCATTGGTTCGTTATTTATTTCAAGCTACTCTTTAGTTCGATTCATTGCGAATCTCTCTCTACAGCTTCTCGTTTCAAAGACTCTCTACAAATACGGAAATAACTATGTTTCTCGTTGCTTATGCTAATATGATAGAAGCAGCATCGTACCTGTTTATTGTTCCATTGGTTCGTTATTTATTTCAAGCTATTCTTTAGTTCGATTCATTGCGAATCTCTCTCCACAGCTTCTCGTTTCAAAGACTCTCTACAAATACGGTAATAACTATGTTTCTCGTTGCTTATGCTAATATGATAGAAGCAGCATCGTACCTGTTTATTGTTCCATTGGTTCGTTATTTATTTCAAGCTATTCTTTAGTTCGATTCATTGCGAATCTCTCTCTACAGCTTCTCGTTTCAAAGACTCTCTACAAATACGGTAATAACTATGTTTCTCGTTGCTTATGCTAATATGATAGAAGCAGCATCGTACCTGTTTATTGTTCCATTGGTTCGCTATTTATTTCAAGCTACTCTTTAGTTCGATTCATTGCGAATCTCTCTCCACAGCTTCTCGTTTCAAAGACTCTCTACAAATACGGTAATAACTATGTTTCTCGTTGCTTATGCTAATATGATAGAAGCAGCATCGTACCTGTTTATTGTTCCATTGGTTCGTTATTTATTTCAAGCTACTCTTTAGTTCGATTCATTGCGAATCTCTCTCTACAGCTTCTCGTTTCAAAGACTCTCTACAAATACGGTAATAACTATGTTTCTCGTTGCTTATGCTAATATGATAGAAGCAGCATCGTACCTGTTTATTGTTCCATTGGTTCGTTATTTATTTCAAGCTACTCTTTAGTTCGATTCATTGCGAATCTCTCTCCACAGCTTCTCGTTTGAAAGACTCTCTACAAATACGGTAATAACTATGTTTCTCGTTGCTAATATGATAGAAGCAGCATCGTACCTGTTTATTGTTCCATTGGTTCGTTATTTATTTCAAGCTACTCTTTAGTTCGATTCATTGCGAATCTCTCTCTACAGCTTCTCGTTTCAATGACTCTCTACAAATACGGTAATAACTATGTTTCTCGTTGCTTATGCTAATATGATAGAAGCAGCATCGTACCTGTTTATTGTTCCATTGGTTCGTTATTTATTTCAAGCTATTCTTTAGTTCGATTCATTGCGAATCTCTCTCTCCAGCTTCTCGTTTCAAAGACTCTCTACAAATACGGTAATAACTATGTTTCTCGTTGCTTATGCTAATATGATAGAAGCAGCATCGTACCTGTTTATTGTTCCATTGGTTCGTTATTTATTTCAAGCTATTCTTTAGTTCGATTCATTGCGAATCTCTCTCTCCAGCTTCTCGTTTCAATGACTCTCTACAAATACGGTAATAACTATGTTTCTCGTTGCTTATGCTAATATGATAGAAGCAGCATCGTACCTGTTTATTGTTCCATTGGTTCGTTATTTATTTCAAGCTATTCTTTAGTTCGATTCATTGCGAATCTCTCTCTCCAGCTTCTCGTTTCAAAGACTCTCTACAAATACGGTAATAACTATGTTTCTCGTTGCTTATGCTAATATGATAGAAGCAGCATCGTACCTGTTTATTGTTGCATTGGTTCGTTATTTATTTCAAGCTACTCTTTAGTTCGATTCATTGCGAATCTCTCTCCACAGCTTCTCGTTTCAAAGACTCTCTACAAATACGGTAATAACTATGTTTCACGTTGCTTATGCTAATATGATAGAAGCAGCATCGTACCTGTTTATTGTTCCATTGGTTCGTTATTTATTTCAAGCTACTCTTTAGTTCGATTCATTGCGAATCTCTCTCTCCAGCTTCTCGTTTCAAAGACTCTCTACAAATACGGTAATAACTATGTTTCTCGTTGCTAATGCTAATATGATAGAAGCAGCATCGTACCTGTTTATTGTTCCATTGGTTCGTTATTTATTTCATGCTACTCTTTAGTTCGATTCATTGCAAATCTCTCTCTACAGCTTCTCGTTTGAATGACTCTCTACAAATACGGTAATAACTTTGTTTCTCGTTGCTTATGCTAATATGATAGAAGCAGCATCGTACCTGTTTATTGTTCCATTGGTTCGCTATTTATTTCAAGCTATTCTTTAGTTCGATTCATTGCGAATCTCTCTCTCCAGCTTCTCGTTTCAAAGACTCTCTACAAATACGGTAATAACTATGTTTCTCGTTGCTTATGCTAATATGATAGAAGCAGCATCGTACCTGTTTATTGTTCCATTGGTTCGTTATTTATTTCAAGCTATTCTTTAGTTCGATTCATTGCGAATCTCTCTCTACAGCTTCTCGTTTCAAAGACTCTCTACAAATACGGTAATAGCTATGTTTCTCGTTGCTTATGCTAATATGATAGAAGCAGCATCGTACCTGTTTATTGTTCCATTGGTTCGTTATTTATTTCATGCTATTCTTTAGTTCGATTCATTGCGAATCTCTCTCTACAGCTTCTCGTTTCAAAGACTCTCTACAAATACGGTATTAACTATGTTTCTCGTTGCTTATGCTAATATGATAGAAGCAGCATCGTACCTGTTTATTGTTCCATTGGTTCGTTATTTATTTCAAGCTATTCTTTAGTTCGATTCATTGCGAATCTCTCTCCACAGCTTCTCGTTTCAAAGACTCTCTACAAATACGGTAATAACTATGTTTCTCGTTGCTTATGCTAATATGATAGAAGCAGCATCGTACCTGTTTATTGTTCCATTGGTTCGTTATTTATTTCATGCTACTCTTTAGTTCGATTCATTGCAAATCTCTCTCTACAGCTTCTCGTTTGAATGACTCTCTACAAATACGGTAATAACTATGTTTCTCGTTGCTAATATGATAGAAGCAGCATCGTACCTGTTTATTGTTCCATTGGTTCGTTATTTATTTCAAGCTACTCTTTAGTTCGATTCATTGCGAATCTCTCTCTACAGCTTCTCGTTTCAATGACTCTCTACAAATACGGTAATAACTATGTTTCTCGTTGCTTATGCTAATATGATAGAAGCAGCATCGTACCTGTTTATTGTTCCATTGGTTCGTTATTTATTTCAAGCTATTCTTTAGTTCGATTCATTGCGAATCTCTCTCTCCAGCTTCTCGTTTCAAAGACTCTCTACAAATACGGTAATAACTATGTTTCTCGTTGCTTATGCTAATATGATAGAAGCAGCATCGTACCTGTTTATTGTTCCATTGGTTCGTTATTTATTTCAAGCTATTCTTTAGTTCGATTCATTGCGAATCTCTCTCTCCAGCTTCTCGTTTCAATGACTCTCTACAAATACGGTAATAACTATGTTTCTCGTTGCTTATGCTAATATGATAGAAGCAGCATCGTACCTGTTTATTGTTCCATTGGTTCGTTATTTATTTCAAGCTATTCTTTAGTTCGATTCATTGCGAATCTCTCTCTCCAGCTTCTCGCTTCAAAGACTCTCTACAAATACGGTAATAACTATGTTTCTCGTTGCTTATGCTAATATGATAGAAGCAGCATCGTACCTGTTTATTGTTGCATTGGTTCGTTATTTATTTCAAGCTACTCTTTAGTTCGATTCATTGCGAATCTCTCTCCACAGCTTCTCGTTTCAAAGACTCTCTACAAATACGGTAATAACTATGTTTTACGTTGCTTATGCTAATATGATAGAAGCAGCATCGTACCTGTTTATTGTTCCATTGGTTCGTTATTTATTTCAAGCTACTCTTTAGTTCGATTCATTGCGAATCTCTCTCTCCAGCTTCTCGTTTCAAAGACTCTCTACAAATACGGTAATAACTATGTTTCTCGTTGCTAATGCTAATATGATAGAAGCAGCATCGTACCTGTTTATTGTTCCATTGGTTCGTTATTTATTTCATGCTACTCTTTAGTTCGATTCATTGCAAATCTCTCTCTACAGCTTCTCGTTTGAATGACTCTCTACAAATACGGTAATAACTTTGTTTCTCGTTGCTTATGCTAATATGATAGAAGCAGCATCGTACCTGTTTATTGTTCCATTGGTTCGCTATTTATTTCAAGCTATTCTTTAGTTCGATTCATTGCGAATCTCTCTCTCCAGCTTCTCGTTTCAAAGACTCTCTACAAATACGGTAATAACTATGTTTCTCGTTGCTTATGCTAATATGATAGAAGCAGCATCGTACCTGTTTATTGTTCCATTGGTTCGTTATTTATTTCAAGCTATTCTTTAGTTCGATTCATTGCGAATCTCTCTCTACAGCTTCTCGTTTCAAAGACTCTCTACAAATACGGTAATAGCTATGTTTCTCGTTGCTTATGCTAATATGATAGAAGCAGCATCGTACCTGTTTATTGTTCCATTGGTTCGTTATTTATTTCATGCTATTCTTTAGTTCGATTCATTGCGAATCTCTCTCTACAGCTTCTCGTTTCAAAGACTCTCTACAAATACGGTAATAACTATGTTTCTCGTTGCTTATGCTAATATGATAGAAGCAGCATCGTACCTGTTTATTGTTCCATTGGTTCGTTATTTATTTCAAGCTATTCTTTAGTTCGATTCATTGCGAATCTCTCTCCACAGCTTCTCGTTTCAAAGACTCTCTACAAATATGGTAATAACTATGTTTCTCGTTGCTTATGCTAATATGATAGAAGCAGCATCGTACCTGTTTATTGTTCCATTGGTTCGTTATTTATTTCATGCTACTCTTTAGTTCGATTCATTGCAAATCTCTCTCTACAGCTTCTCGTTTGAATGACTCTCTACAAATACGGTAATAACTATGTTTCTCGTTGCTAATGCTAATATGATAGAAGCAGCATCGTACCTGTTTATTGTTCCATTGGTTCGTTATTTATTTCATGCTACTCTTTAGTTCGATTCATTGCAAATCTCTCTCTACAGCTTCTCGTTTGAATGACTCTCTACAAATACGGTAATAACTATGTTTCTCGTTGCTTATGCTAATATGATAGAAGCAGCATCGTACCTGTTTATTGTTCCATTGGTTCGCTATTTATTTCAAGCTATTCTTTAGTTCGATTCATTGCGAATCTCTCTCTCCAGCTTCTCGTTTCAAAGACTCTCTACAAATACGGTAATAACTATGTTTCTCGTTGCTTATGCTAATATGATAGAAGCAGCATCGTACCTGTTTATTGTTCCATTGGTTCGTTATTTATTTCAAGCTATTCTTTAGTTCGATTCATTGCGAATCTCTCTCTACAGCTTCTCGTTTCAAAGACTCTCTACAAATACGGTAATAACTATGTTTCTCGTTGCTTATGCTAATATGATAGAAGCAGCATCGTACCTGTTTATTGTTCCATTGGTTCGTTATTTATTTCATGCTATTCTTTAGTTCGATTCATTGCGAATCTCTCTCTACAGCTTCTCGTTTCAAAGACTCTCTACAAATACGGTAATAACTATGTTTCTCGTTGCTTATGCTAATATGATAGAAGCAGCATCGTACCTGTTTATTGTTCCATTGGTTCGTTATTTATTTCAAGCTATTCTTTAGTTCGATTCATTGCGAATCTCTCTCCACAGCTTCTCGTTTCAAAGACTCTCTACAAATACGGTAATAACTATGTTTCTCGTTGCTTATGCTAATATGATAGAAGCAGCATCGTACCTGTTTATTGTTCCATTGGTTCGTTATTTATTTCATGCTATTCTTTAGTTCGATTCATTGCGAATCTCTCTCTACAGCTTCTCGTTTCAAAGACTCTCTACAAATACGGTAATAACTATGTTTCTCGTTGCTTATGCTAATATGATAGAAGCAGCATCGTACCTGTTTATTGTTCCATTGGTTCGTTATTTATTTCAAGCTATTCATTAGTTCGATTCATTGCGAATCTCTCTCCACAGCTTCTCGTTTCAAAGACTCTCTACAAATACGGTAATAACTATGTTTCTCGTTGCTAATGCTAATATGATAGAAGCAGCATCGTACCTGTTTATTGTTCCATTGGTTCGTTATTTATTTCAAGCTACTCTTTAGTTCGATTCATTGCGAATCTCTCTCTACAGCTTCTCGTTTCAAAGACTCTCTACAAATACGGTAATAACTATGTTTCTCGTTGCTTATGCTAATATGATAGAAGCAGCATCGTACCTGTTTGTTGTTCCATTGGTTCGTTATTTATTTCAAGCTATTCTTTAGTTCGATTCATTGCGAATTTCTCTCCACAGCTTCTCGTTTCAAAGACTCTCTACAAATACGGTAATAACTATGTTTCTCGTTGCTAATATGATAGAAGCAGCATCGTACCTGTTTATTGTTCCATTGGTTCGTTATTTATTTCAAGCTATTCTTTAGTTCGATTCATTGCGAATCTCTCTCTACAGCTTCTCGTTTCAAAGACTCTCTACAAATACGGTAATAACTATGTTTCTCGTTGCTTATGCTAATATGATAGAAGCAGCATCGTACCTGTTTATTGTTCCATTGGTTCGCTATTTATTTCAAGCTACTCTTTAGTTCGATTCATTGCGAATCTCTCTCCACAGCTTCTCGTTTCAAAGACTCTCTACAAATACGGTAATAACTATGTTTCTCGTTGCTTATGCTAATATGATAGAAGCAGCATCGTACCTGTTTATTGTTCCATTGGTTCGTTATTTATTTCAAGCTACTCTTTAGTTCGATTCATTGCGAATCTCTCTCTACAGCTTCTCGTTTCAAAGACTCTCTACAAATACGGTAATAACTATGTTTCTCGTTGCTTATGCTAATATGATAGAAGCAGCATCGTACCTGTTTATTGTTCCATTGGTTCGTTATTTATTTCAAGCTACTCTTTAGTTCGATTCATTGCGAATCTCTCTCCACAGCTTCTCGTTTCAAAGACTCTCTACAAATACGGTAATAACTATGTTTCTCGTTGCTAATATGATAGAAGCAGCATCGTACCTGTTTATTGTTCCATTGGTTCGTTATTTATTTCAAGCTACTCTTTAGTTCGATTCATTGCGAATCTCTCTCTACAGCTTCTTGTTTCAATGACTCTCTACAAATACGGTAATAACTATGTTTCTCGTTGCTTATGCTAATATGATAGAAGCAGCATCGTACCTGTTTATTGTTCCATTGGTTCGTTATTTATTTCAAGCTACTCTTTAGTTCGATTCATTGCGAATCTCTCTCTCCAGCTTCTCGTTTCAAAGACTCTCTACAAATACGGTAATAACTATGTTTCTCGTTGCTAATGCTAATATGATAGAAGCAGCATCGTACCTGTTTATTGTTCCATTGGTTCGTTATTTATTTCATGCTACTCTTTAGTTCGATTCATTGCAAATCTCTCTCTACAGCTTCTCGTTTGAATGACTCTCTACAAATACGGTAATAACTATGTTTCTCGTTGCTTATGCTAATATGATAGAAGCAGCATCGTACCTGTTTATTGTTCCATTGGTTCGCTATTTATTTCAAGCTATTCTTTAGTTCGATTCATTGCGAATCTCTCTCTCCAGCTTCTCGTTTCAAAGACTCTCTACAAATACGGTAATAACTATGTTTCTCGTTGCTTATGCTAATATGATAGAAGCAGCATCGTACCTGTTTATTGTTCCATTGGTTCGTTATTTATTTCAAGCTATTCTTTAGTTCGATTCATTGCGAATCTCTCTCTACAGCTTCTCGTTTCAAAGACTCTCTACAAATACGGTAATAACTATGTTTCTCGTTGCTTATGCTAATATGATAGAAGCAGCATCGTACCTGTTTATTGTTCCATTGGTTCGTTATTTATTTCATGCTATTCTTTAGTTCGATTCATTGCGAATCTCTCTCTACAGCTTCTCGTTTCAAAGACTCTCTACAAATACGGTAATAACTATGTTTCTCGTTGCTTATGCTAATATGATAGAAGCAGCATCGTACCTGTTTATTGTTCCATTGGTTCGTTATTTATTTCAAGCTATTCTTTAGTTCGATTCATTGCGAATCTCTCTCCACAGCTTCTCGTTTCAAAGACTCTCTACAAATACGGTAATAACTATGTTTCTCGTTGCTTATGCTAATATGATAGAAGCAGCATCGTACCTGTTTATTGTTCCATTGGTTCGTTATTTATTTCAAGCTATTCATTAGTTCGATTCATTGCGAATCTCTCTCCACAGCTTCTCGTTTCAAAGACTCTCTACAAATACGGTAATAACTATGTTTCTCGTTGCTAATGCTAATATGATAGAAGCAGCATCGTACCTGTTTATTGTTCCATTGGTTCGTTATTTATTTCAAGCTACTCTTTAGTTCGATTCATTGCGAATCTCTCTCTACAGCTTCTCGTTTCAAAGACTCTACAAATACGGTAATAACTATGTTTCTCGTTGCTTATGCTAATATGATAGAAGCAGCATCGTACCTGTTTATTGTTCCATTGGTTCGTTATTTATTTCAAGCTATTCTTTAGTTCGATTCATTGCGAATTTCTCTCCACAGCTTCTCGTTTCAAAGACTCTCTACAAATACGGTAATAACTATGTTTCTCGTTGCTAATATGATAGAAGCAGCATCGTACCTGTTTATTGTTCCATTGGTTCGTTATTTATTTCAAGCTATTCTTTAGTTCGATTCATTGCGAATCTCTCTCTACAGCTTCTCGTTTCAAAGACTCTCTACAAATACGGTAATAACTATGTTTCTCGTTGCTTATGCTAATATGATAGAAGCAGCATCGTACCTGTTTATTGTTCCATTGGTTCGCTATTTATTTCAAGCTACTCTTTAGTTCGATTCATTGCGAATCTCTCTCCACAGCTTCTCGTTTCAAAGACTCTCTACAAATACGGTAATAACTATGTTTCTCGTTGCTTATGCTAATATGATAGAAGCAGCATCGTACCTGTTTATTGTTCCATTGGTTCGTTATTTATTTCAAGCTACTCTTTAGTTCGATTCATTGCGAATCTCTCTCTACAGCTTCTCGTTTCAAAGACTCTCTACAAATACGGTAATAACTATGTTTCTCGTTGCTTATGCTAATATGATAGAAGCAGCATCGTACCTGTTTATTGTTCCATTGGTTCGTTATTTATTTCAAGCTACTCTTTAGTTCGATTCATTGCGAATCTCTCTCCACAGCTTCTCGTTTCAAAGACTCTCTACAAATACGGTAATAACTATGTTTCTCGTTGCTAATATGATAGAAGCAGCATCGTACCTGTTTATTGTTCCTTGGTTCGTTATTTATTTCAAGCTACTCTTTAGTTCGATTCATTGCGAATCTCTCTCTACAGCTTCTTGTTTCAATGACTCTCTACAAATACGGTAATAACTATGTTTCTCGTTGCTTATGCTAATATGATAGAAGCAGCATCGTACCTGTTTATTGTTCCATTGGTTCGTTATTTATTTCAAGCTATTCTTTAGTTCGATTCATTGCGAATCTCTCTCTCCAGCTTCTCGTTTCAAAGACTCTCTACAAATACGGTAATAACTATGTTTCTCGTTGCTTATGCTAATATGATAGAAGCAGCATCGTACCTGTTTATTGTTGCATTGGTTCGTTATTTATTTCAAGCTACTCTTTAGTTCGATTCATTGCGAATCTCTCTCCACAGTTTCTCGTTTCAAAGACTCTCTACAAATACGGTAATAACTATGTTTTACGTTGCTTATGCTAATATGATAGAAGCAGCATCGTACCTGTTTATTGTTCCATTGGTTCGTTATTTATTTCAAGCTACTCTTTAGTTCGATTCATTGCGAATCTCTCTCTACAGCTTCTCGTTTCAAAGACTCTCTACAAATACGGTAATAACTATGTTTCTCGTTGCTTATGCTAATATGATAGAAGCAGCATCGTACCTGTTTATTGTTCCATTGGTTCGTTATTTATTTCAAGCTACTCTTTAGTTCGATTCATTGCGAATCTCTCTCCACAGCTTCTCGTTTCAAAGACTCTCTACAAATACGGTAATAACTATGTTTCTCGTTGCTAATGCTAATATGATAGAAGCAGCATCGTACCTGTTTATTGTTCCATTGGTTCGTTATTTATTTCATGCTACTCTTTAGTTCGATTCATTGCAAATCTCTCTCTACAGCTTCTCGTTTGAATGACTCTCTACAAATACGGTAATAACTATGTTTCTCGTTGCTTATGCTAATATGATAGAAGCAGCATCGTACCTGTTTATTGTTCCATTGGTTCGCTATTTATTTCAAGCTATTCTTTAGTTCGATTCATTGCGAATCTCTCTCTCCAGCTTCTCGTTTCAAAGACTCTCTACAAATACGGTAATAACTATGTTTCTCGTTGCTTATGCTAATATGATAGAAGCAGCATCGTACCTGTTTATTGTTCCATTGGTTCGTTATTTATTTCAAGCTATTTTTTAGTTCGATTCATTGCGAATCTCTCTCTACAGCTTCTCGCTTCAAAGACTCTCTACAAATACGGTAATAACTATGTTTCTCGTTGCTTATGCTAATATGATAGAAGCAGCATCGTACCTGTTTATTGTTCCATTGGTTCGTTATTTATTTCATGCTATTCTTTAGTTCGATTCATTGCGAATCTCTCTCTACAGCTTCTCGTTTCAAAGACTCTCTACAAATACGGTAATAACTATGTTTCTCGTTGCTTATGCTAATATGATAGAAGAAGCATCGTACCTGTTTATTGTTCCATTGGTTCGTTATTTATTTCAAGCTATTCTTTAGTTCGATTCATTACGAATCTCTCTCCACAGCTTCTCGTTTCAATGACTCTCTACAAATACGGTAATAACTATGTTTCTCGTTGCTTATGCTAATATGATAGAAGCAGCATCGTACCTGTTTATTGTTCCATTGGTTCGTTATTTATTTCAAGCTATTCTTTAGTTCGATTCATTGCGAATCTCTCTCTCCAGCTTCTCGTTTCAAAGACTCTCTACAAATACGGTAATAACTATGTTTCTCGTTGCTTATGCTAATATGATAGAAGCAGCATCGTACCTGTTTATTGTTGCATTGGTTCGTTATTTATTTCAAGCTACTCTTTAGTTCGATTCATTGCGAATCTCTCTCCACAGCTTCTCGTTTCAAAGACTCTCTACAAATACGGTAATAACTATGTTTTGCGTTGCTTATGCTAATATGATAGAAGCAGCATCGTACCTGTTTATTGTTCCATTGGTTCGTTATTTATTTCAAGCTACTCTTTAGTTCGATTCATTGCGAATCTCTCTCTCCAGCTTCTCGTTTCAAAGACTCTCTACAAATACGGTAATAACTATGTTTCTCGTTGCTAATGCTAATATGATAGAAGCAGCATCGTACCTGTTTATTGTTCCATTGGTTCGTTATTTATTTCATGCTACTCTTTAGTTCGATTCATTGCAAATCTCTCTCTACAGCTTCTCGTTTGAATGACTCTCTACAAATACGGTAATAACTATGTTTCTCGTTACTAATATGATAGAAGCAGCATCGTACCTGTTTATTGTTCCATTGGTTCGTTATTTATTTCAAGCTACTCTTTAGTTCGATTCATTGCGAATCTCTCTCTACAGCTTCTCGTTTCAATGACTCTCTACAAATACGGTAATAACTATGTTTCTCGTTGCTTATGCTAATATGATAGGAGCAGCATCGTACCTGTTTATTGTTCCATTGGTTCGTTATTTATTTCAAGCTATTCTTTAGTTCGATTCATTGCGAATCTCTCTCTCCAGCTTCTCGTTTCAAAGACTCTCTACAAATACGGTAATAACTATGTTTCTCGTTGCTTATGCTAATATGATAGAAGCAGCATCGTACCTGTTTATTGTTGCATTGGTTCGTTATTTATTTCAAGCTACTCTTTAGTTCGATTCATTGCGAATCTCTCTCCACAGCTTCTCGTTTCAAAGACTCTCTACAAATACGGTAATAACTATGTTTTGCGTTGCTTATGCTAATATGATAGAAGCAGCATCGTACCTGTTTATTGTTCCATTGGTTCGTTATTTATTTCAAGCTACTCTTTAGTTCGATTCATTGCGAATCTCTCTCTCCAGCTTCTCGTTTCAAAGACTCTCTACAAATACGGTAATAACTATGTTTCTCGTTGCTAATGCTAATATGATAGAAGCAGCATCGTACCTGTTTATTGTTCCATTGGTTCGTTATTTATTTCATGCTACTCTTTAGTTCGATTCATTGCAAATCTCTCTCTACAGCTTCTCGTTTGAATGACTCTCTACAAATACGGTAATAACTATGTTTCTCGTTGCTTATGCTAATATGATAGAAGCAGCATCGTACCTGTTTATTGTTCCATTGGTTCGCTATTTATTTCAAGCTATTCTTTAGTTCGATTCATTGCGAATCTCTCTCTCCAGCTTCTCGTTTCAAAGACTCTCTACAAATACGGTAATAACTATGTTTCTCGTTGCTTATGCTAATATGATAGAAGCAGCATCGTACCTGTTTATTGTTCCATTGGTTCGTTATTTATTTCAAGCTATTCTTTAGTTCGATTCATTGCGAATCTCTCTCTACAGCTTCTCGTTTCAAAGACTCTCTACAAATACGGTAATAACTATGTTTCTCGTTGCTTATGCTAATATGATAGAAGCAGCATCGTACCTGTTTATTGTTCCATTGGTTCGTTATTTATTTCATGCTATTCTTTAGTTCGATTCATTGCGAATCTCTCTCTACAGCTTCTCGTTTCAAAGACTCTCTACAAATACGGTAATAACTATGTTTCTCGTTGCTTATGCTAATATGATAGAAGAAGCATCGTACCTGTTTATTGTTCCATTGGTTCGTTATTTATTTCAAGCTATTCTTTAGTTCGATTCATTACGAATCTCTCTCCACAGCTTCTCGTTTCAATGACTCTCTACAAATACGGTAATAACTATGTTTCTCGTTGCTTATGCTAATATGATAGAAGCAGCATCGTACCTGTTTATTGTTCCATTGGTTCGTTATTTATTTCAAGCTATTCTTTAGTTCGATTCATTGCGAATCTCTCTCTCCAGCTTCTCGTTTCAAAGACTCTCTACAAATACGGTAATAACTATGTTTCTCGTTGCTTATGCTAATATGATAGAAGCAGCATCGTACCTGTTTATTGTTGCATTGGTTCGTTATTTATTTCAAGCTACTCTTTAGTTCGATTCATTGCGAATCTCTCTCCACAGCTTCTCGTTTCAAAGACTCTCTACAAATACGGTAATAACTATGTTTTGCGTTGCTTATGCTAATATGATAGAAGCAGCATCGTACCTGTTTATTGTTCCATTGGTTCGTTATTTATTTCAAGCTACTCTTTAGTTCGATTCATTGCGAATCTCTCTCTCCAGCTTCTCGTTTCAAAGACTCTCTACAAATACGGTAATAACTATGTTTCTCGTTGCTAATGCTAATATGATAGAAGCAGCATCGTACCTGTTTATTGTTCCATTGGTTCGTTATTTATTTCATGCTACTCTTTAGTTCGATTCATTGCAAATCTCTCTCTACAGCTTCTCGTTTCAAAGACTCTCTACAAATACGGTAATAACTATGTTTCTCGTTGCTAATGCTAATATGATAGAAGCAGCATCGTACCTGTTTATTGTTCCATTGGTTCGTTATTTATTTCAAGCTACTCTTTAGTTCGATTCATTGCGAATCTCTCTCTACAGCTTCTCGTTTCAAAGACTCTCTACAAATACGGTAATAACTATGTTTCTCGTTGCTTATGCTAATATGATAGAAGCAGCATCGTACCTGTTTATTGTTGCATTGGTTCGTTATTTATTTCAAGCTACTCTTTAGTTCGATTCATTGCGAATCTCTCTCCACAGCTTCTCGTTTCAAAGACTCTCTACAAATACGGTAATAACTATGTTTTGCGTTGCTTATGCTAATATGATAGAAGCAGCATCGTACCTGTTTATTGTTCCATTGGTTCGTTATTTATTTCAAGCTACTCTTTAGTTCGATTCATTGCGAATCTCTCTCTCCAGCTTCTCGTTTCAAAGACTCTCTACAAATACGGTAATAACTATGTTTCTCGTTGCTAATGCTAATATGATAGAAGCAGCATCGTACCTGTTTATTGTTCCATTGGTTCGTTATTTATTTCATGCTACTCTTTAGTTCGATTCATTGCAAACCTCTCTCTACAGCTTCTCGTTTCAAAGACTCTCTACAAATACGGTAATAACTATGTTTCTCGTTGCTAATGCTAATATGATAGAAGCAGCATCGTACCTGTTTATTGTTCCATTGGTTCGTTATTTATTTCAAGCTACTCTTTAGTTCGATTCATTGCGAATCTCTCTCTACAGCTTCTCGTTTCAAAGACTCTCTACAAATACGGTAATAACTATGTTTCTCGTTGCTTATGCTGATATGATAGAAGCAGCATCGTACCTGTTTATTGTTCCATTGGTTCGTTATTTATTTCAAGCTACTCTTTAGTTCGATTCATTGCGAATCTCTCTCTACAGCTTCTCGTTTCAAAGACTCTCTACAAATACGGTAATAACTATGTTTCTCGTTGCTAATGCTAATATGATAGAAGCAGCATCGTACCTGTTTATTGTTCCATTGGTTCGTTATTTATTTCAAGCTACTCTTTAGTTCGATTCATTGCGAATCTCTCTCTACAGCTTCTCGTTTTCAAAGACTCTCTACAAATACGGTAATAACTATGTTTCTCGTTGCTTATGCTAATATGATAGAAGCAGCATCGTACCTGTTATTGTTCCATTGGTTCGTTATTTATTTCAAGCTATTCTTTAGTTCGATTCATTGCGAATCTCTCTCTACAGCTTCTCGTTTGAATGACTCTCTACAAATACGGTAATAACTATGTTTCTCGTTGCTTATGCTAATATGATAGAAGCAGCATCGTACCTGTTTATTGTTCCATTGGTTCGTTATTTATTTCGTGCTATTCTTTAGCTCGATTCATTGCGAATCTCTCTCCACAGCTTCTCGTTTTAAAGACTCTCTACAAATACGGTAATAACTATGTTTCTCGTTGCTTATGCTAATATGATAGAAGCAGCATCGTACCTGTTTATTGTTCCATTGGTTCGTTATTTATTTCAAGCTATTCTTTAGTTCGATTCATTGCGAATCTCTCTCTACAGCTTCTCGTTTCAAAGACTCTCTACAAATACGGTTATAACTATGTTTCTCGTTGCTTATGCTAATATGATAGAAGCAGCATCGTACCTGTTTATTGTTCCATTGGTTCGTTATTTATTTCATGCTATTCTTTAGTTCGATTCATTGCGAATCTCTCTCTACAGCTTCTCGTTTCAAAGACTCTCTACAAATACGGTAATAACTATGTTTCTCGTTGCTTATGCTAATATTATAGAAGCAGCATCGTACCTGTTTATTGTTCCATTGGTTCGTTATTCATTTCAAGCTACTCTTTAGTTCGATTCATTGCGAATCTCTCTCCACAGCTTCTCGTTTCAAAGACTCTCTACAAATACGGTAATAACTATGTTTCTCGTTGCTTATGCTAATATGATAGAAGCAGCATCGTACCTGTTTATTGTTCCATTGGTTCGTTATTTATTTCAAGCTATTCTTTAGTTCGATTCATTGCGAATCTCTCTCTACAGCTTCTCGTTTGAATGACTCTCTATAAATACGGTAATAACTATGTTTCTCGTTGCTTATGCTAATATGATAGAAGCAGCATCGTACCTGTTTATTGTTCCATTGGTTCGTTATTTATTTCAAGCTACTCTTTAGTTCGATTCATTGCGAATCTCTCTCTCCAGCTTCTCGATTCAAAGACTCTCTACAAATACGGTAATAACTATGTTTCTCGTTGCTTATGCTAATATGATAGCAGCAGCATCGTACCTGTTTATTGTTCCATTGGTTCGTTATTCATTTCAAGCTACTCTTTAGTTCGATTCATTGCGAATCTCTCTCTACAGCTTCTCGTTTCAAAGACTCTCTACAAATACGGTAATAACTATGTTTCTCGTTGCTTATGCTAATATTATAGAAGCAGCATCGTACCTGTTTATTGTTCCATTGGTTCGCCATTTATTTCAAGCTATTCTTTAGTTCGATTCATTGCGAATCTCTCTCCACAGCTTCTCGTTTCAAAGACTCTCTACAAATACGGTAATAACTATGTTTCTCGTTGCTAATGCTAATATGATAGAAGCAGCATCGTACCTGTTTATTGTTCCATTGGTTCGCTATTTATTTCATGCTACTCTTTAGTTCGATTCATTGCGAATCTCTCTCTACAGCTTCTCGTTTCAAAGACTCTCTACAAATACGGTAATAACTATGTTTTTCGTTGCTTATGCTAATATGATAGAAGCAGCATCGTACCTGTTTATTGTTCCATTGGTTCGTTATTTATTTCAAGCTATTCATTAGTTCGATTCATTGCGAATCTCTCTCCACAGCTTCTCGTTTCAAAGACTCTCTACAAATACGGTAATAACTATGTTTCTCGTTGCTTATGCTAATATGATAGAAGCAGCATCGTACCTGTTTATTGTTCCATTGGTTCGTTATTCATTTCAAGCTACTCTTTAGTTCGATTCATTGCAAATCTCTCTCTACAGCTTCTCGTTTCAAAGACTCTCTACAAATACGGTAATAACTATGTTTCTCGTTGCTTATGCTAATATGATAGAAGCAGCATCGTACCTGTTTATTGTTCCATTGGTTCGTTATTTATTTCAAGCTACTCTTTAGTTCGATTCATTGCGAATCTCTCTCTCCAGCTTCTCGTTTCAAAGACTCTCTACAAATACGGTAATAACTATGTTTCTCGTTGCTAATGCTAATATGATAGAAGCAGCATCGTACCTGTTTATTGTTCCATTGGTTCGTTATTTATTTCAAGCTACTCTTTAGTTCGATTCATTGCGAATCTCTCTCCACAGCTTCTCGTTTCAAAGACTCTCTACAAATACGGTAATAACTATGTTTCTCGTTGCTTATGCTAATATGATAGAAGCAGCATCGTACCTGTTTATTGTTCCATTGGTTCGCTATTTATTTCAAGCTACTCTTTAGTTCGATTCATTGCGAATCTCTCTCAACAGCTTCTCGTTTCAAAGACTCTCTACAAATACGGTAATAACTATGTTTCTCGTTGCTTATGCTAATATGATAGAAGCAGCATCGTACCTGTTTATTGTTCCATTGGTTCGTTATTTATTTCAAGCTACTCTTTAGTTCGATTCATTGCGAATCTCTCTCTACAGCTTCTCGTTTAAAAGACTCTCTACAAATACGGTAATAACTATGTTTCTCGTTGCTTATGCTAATATGATAGAAGCAGCATCGTACCTGTTTATTGTTCCATTGGTTCGCTATTTATTTCAAGCTATTCTTTAGTTCGATTCATTGCGAATCTCTCTCTACAGCTTCTCGTTTCAAAGACTCTCTACAAATACGGTAATAACTATGTTTCTCGTTGCTTATGCTAATATTATAGAAGCAGCATCGTACCTGTTTATTGTTCCATTGGTTCGTTATTTATTTCAAGCTACTCTTTAGTTCGATTCATTGCGAATCTCTCTCTACAGCTTCTCGTTTCAAAGACTCTCTACAAATACGGTAATAACTATGTTTCTCGTTGCTAATGCTAATATGATAGAAGCAGCATCGTATCTGTTTATTGTTCCATTGGTTCGCTATTTATTTCAAGCTACTCTTTAGTTCGATTCATTGCGAATCTCTCTCTACAGCTTCTCGTTTCAAAGACTCTCTACAAATACGGTAATAACTATGTTTCTCGTTGCTTATGCTAATATGATAGAAGCAGCATCGTACCTGTTTATTGTTCCATTGGTTCGCTATTTATTTCAAGCTATTCTTTAGTTCGATTCATTGCGAATCTCTCTCCACAGCTTCTCGTTTCAAAGACTCTCTACAAATACGGTAATAACTATGTTTCTCGTTGCTTATGCTAATATGATAGAAGCGGCATCGTACCTGTTTATTGTTCCATTGGTTCGCTATTTATTTCATGCTACTCTTTAGTTCGATTCATTGCGAATCTCTCTCTACAGCTTCTCGTTTCAAAGACTCTCTACAAATACGGTAATAACTATGTTTCTCGTTGCTTATGCTAATATGATAGAAGCAGCATCGTACCTGTTTATTGTTCCATTGGTTCGTTATTTATTTCAAGCTACTCTTTAGTTCGATTCATTGCGAATCTCTCTCTACAGCTTCTCGTTTCAAAGACTCTCTACAAATACGGTAATAACTATGTTTCTCGTTGCTTATGCTAATATGATAGAAGCAGCATCGTACCTGTTTATTGTTCCATTGGTTCGCTATTTATTTCAAGCTATTCTTTAGTTCGATTCATTGCGAATCTCTCTCTACAGCTTCTCGTTTCAAATACTCTCTACAAATACGGTAATAACTATGTTTCTCGTTGCTTATGCTAATATTATAGAAGCAGCATCGTACCTGTTTATTGTTCCATTGGTTCGTTATTTATTTCAAGCTACTCTTTAGTTCGATTCATTGCGAATCTCTCTCTACAGCTTCTCGTTTCAAAGACTCTCTACAAATACGGTAATAACTATGTTTCTCGTTGCTAATGCTAATATGATAGAAGCAGCATCGTACCTGTTTATTGTTCCATTGGTTCGCTATTTATTTCAAGCTACTCTTTAGTTCGATTCATTGCGAATCTCTCTCTACAGCTTCTCGTTTCAAAGACTCTCTACAAATACGGTAATAACTATGTTTCTCGTTGCTTATGCTAATATGATAGAAGCAGCATCGTACCTGTTTATTGTTCCATTGGTTCGCTATTTATTTCAAGCTATTCTTTAGTTCGATTTATTGCGAATCTCTCTCCACAGCTTCTCGTTTCAAAGACTCTCTACAAATACGGTAATAACTATGTTTCTCGTTGCTTATGCTAATATGATAGAAGCAGCATCGTATCTGTTTATTGTTCCATTGGTTCGCTATTTATTTCAAGCTACTCTTTAGTTCGATTCATTGCGAATCTCTCTCTACAGCTTCTCGTTTCAAAGACTCTCTACAAATACGGTAATAACTATGTTTCTCGTTGCTTATGCTAATATGATAGAAGCAGCATCGTACCTGTTTATTGTTCCATTGGTTCGCTATTTATTTCAAGCTATTCTTTAGTTCGATTCATTGCGAATCTCTCTCCACAGCTTCTCGTTTCAAAGACTCTCTACAAATACGGTAATAACTATGTTTCTCGTTGCTTATGCTAATATGATAGAAGCAGCATCGTACCTGTTTATTGTTCCATTGGTTCGCTATTTATTTCAAGCTACTCTTTAGTTCGATTCATTGCGAATCTCTCTCTACAGCTTCTCGTTTCAAAGACTCTCTACAAATACGGTAATAACTATGTTTCTCGTTGCTTATGCTAATATGATAGAAGCAGCATCGTACCTGTTTATTGTTCCATTGGTTCGTTATTTATTTCAAGCTACTCTTTAGTTCGATTCATTGCGAATCTCTCTCTACAGCTTCTCGTTTCAAAGACTCTCTACAAATACGGTAATAACTATGTTTCTCGTTGCTTATGCTAATATGATAGAAGCAGCATCGTACCTGTTTATTGTTCCATTGGTTCGCTATTTATTTCAAGCTATTCTTTAGTTCGATTCATTGCGAATCTCTCTCTACAGCTTCTCGTTTCAAATACTCTCTACAAATACGGTAATAACTATGTTTCTCGTTGCTTATGCTAATATTATAGAAGCAGCATCGTACCTGTTTATTGTTCCATTGGTTCGTTATTTATTTCAAGCTACTCTTTAGTTCGATTCATTGCGAATCTCTCTCTACAGCTTCTCGTTTCAAAGACTCTCTACAAATACGGTAATAACTATGTTTCTCGTTGCTAATGCTAATATGATAGAAGCAGCATCGTACCTGTTTATTGTTCCATTGGTTCGCTATTTATTTCAAGCTACTCTTTAGTTCGATTCATTGCGAATCTCTCTCTACAGCTTCTCGTTTCAAAGACTCTCTACAAATACGGTAATAACTATGTTTCTCGTTGCTTATGCTAATATGATAGAAGCAGCATCGTACCTGTTTATTGTTCCATTGGTTCGCTATTTATTTCAAGCTATTCTTTAGTTCGATTTATTGCGAATCTCTCTCCACAGCTTCTCGTTTCAAAGACTCTCTACAAATACGGTAATAACTATGTTTCTCGTTGCTTATGCTAATATGATAGAAGCAGCATCGTACCTGTTTATTGTTCCATTGGTTCGCTATTTATTTCATGCTACTCTTTAGTTCGATTCATTGCGAATCTCTCTCTACAGCTTCTCGTTTCAAAGACTCTCTACAAATACGGTAATAACTATGTTTCTCGTTGCTTATGCTAATAGGATAGAAGCAGCATCGTACCTGTTTATTGTTCCATTGGTTCGTTATTTATTTCAAGCTACTCTTTAGTTCGATTCATTGCGAATCTCTCTCCACAGCTTCTCGTTTCAAAGACTCTCTACAAATACGGTAATAACTATGTTTCTCGTTGCTAATGCTAATATGATAGAAGCAGCATCGTACCTGTTTATTGTTCCATTGGTTCGTTATTTATTTCAAGCTATTCTTTAGTTCGATTCATTGCGAATCTCTCTCTACAGCTTCTCGTTTCAAAGACTCTCTACAAATACGGTAATAACTATGTCTCTCGTTGCTTATGCTAATATGATAGAAGCAGCATCGTACCTGTTTATTGTTCCATTGGTTCGTTATTTATTTCAAGCTACTCTTTAGTTCGATTCATTGCGAATCTCTCTCTACAGCTTCTCGTTTCAAAGACTCTCTACAAATACGGTAATAACTATGTTTCTCGTTGCTTATGCTAATATGATAGAAGCAGCATCGTACCTGTTTATTGTTCCATTGGTTCGCTATTTATTTCAAGCTATTCTTTAGTTCGATTCATTGCGAATCTCTCTCCACAGCTTCTCGTTTCAAAGACTCTCTACAAATACGGTAATAACTATGTTTCTCGTTGCTTATGCTAATATGATAGAAGCAGCATCGTACCTGTTTATTGTTCCATTGGTTCGCTATTTATTTCATGCTACTCTTTAGTTCGATTCATTGCGAATCTCTCTCTACAGCTTCTCGTTTCAAAGACTCTCTACAAATACGGTAATAACTATGTTTCTCGTTGCTTATGCTAATATGATAGAAGCAGCATCGTACCTGTTTATTGTTCCATTGGTTCGCTATTTATTTCAAGCTATTCTTTAGTTCGATTCATTGCGAATCTCTCTCTACAGCTTCTCGTTTCAAAGACTCTCTACAAATACGGTAATAACTATGTTTCTCGTTGCTTATGCTAATATGATAGAAGCAGCATCGTACCTGTTTATTGTTCCATTGGTTCTTATTTATTTCAAGCTACTCTTTAGTTCGATTCATTGCGAATCTCTCTCTCCAGCTTCTCGTTTCAAAGACTCTCTACAAATACGGTAATAACTATGTTTCTCGTTGCTTATGCTAATATGATAGAAGCAGCATCGTACCTGTTTATTGTTCCATTGGTTCGTTATTTATTTCAAGCTACTCTTTAGTTCGATTCATTGCGAATCTCTCTCTACAGCTTCTCGTTTCAAAGACTCTCTACAAATACGGTAATAACTATGTTTCTCGTTGCTTATGCTAATATGATAGAAGCAGCATCGTACCTGTTTATTGTTCCATTGGTTCGCTATTTATTTCAAGCTATTCTTTAGTTCGATTCATTGCGAATCTCTCTCCACAGCTTCTCGTTTCAAAGACTCTCTACAAATACGGTAATAACTATGTTTCTCGTTGCTTATGCTAATATGATAGAAGCAGCATCGTACCTGTTTATTGTTCCACTGGTTCGTTATTTATTTCATGCTACTCTTTAGTTCGATTCATTGCGAATCTCTCTCTACAGCTTCTCGTTTCAAAGACTCTCTACAAATACGGTAATAACTATGTTTCTCGTTGCTTATGCTAATATGATAGAAGCAGCATCGTACCTGTTTATTGTTCCATTGGTTCGTTATTTATTTCAAGCTACTCTTTAGTTCGATTCATTGCGAATCTCTCTCCACAGCTTCTCGTTTCAAAGACTCTCTACAAATACGGTAATAACTATGTTTCTCGTTGCTTATGCTAATATGATAGAAGCAGCATCGTACCTGTTTATTGTTCCATTGGTTCGTTATTTATTTCAAGCTACTCTTTAGTTCGATTCATTGCGAATCTCTCTCTACAGCTTCTCGTTTCAAAGACTCTCTACAAATACGGTAATAACTATGTTTCTCGTTGCTTATGCTAATATGATAGAAGCAGCATCGTACCTGTTTATTGTTCCATTGGTTCGTTATTTATTTCAAGCTATTCTTTAGTTCGATTCATTGCGAATCTCTCTCTACAGCTTCTCGTTTCAAAGACTCTCTACAAATACGGTAATAACTATGTTTCTCGTTGCTTATGCTAATATGATAGAAGCAGCATCGTACCTGTTTATTGTTCCATTGGTTCGTTATTTATTTCAAGCTACTCTTTAGTTCGATTCATTGCGAATCTCTCTCTACAGCTTCTCGTTTCAAAGACTCTCTACAAATACGGTAATAACTATGTTTCTCGTTGCTTATGCTAATATGATAGAAGCAGCATCGTACCTGTTTATTGTTCCATTGGTTCGCTATTTATTTCAAGCTACTCTTTAGTTCGATTCATTGCGAATCTCTCTCACAGCTTCTCGTTTCAAAGACTCTCTACAAATACGGTAATAACTATGTTTCTCGTTGCTTATGCTAATATGATAGAAGCAGCATCGTACCTGTTTATTGTTCCATTGGTTCGTTATTTATTTCAAGCTACTCTTTAGTTCGATTCATTGCGAATCTCTCTCTACAGCTTCTCGTTTCAAAGACTCTCTACAAATACGGTAATAACTATGTTTCTCGTTGCTTATGCTAATATGATAGAAGCAGCATCGTACCTGTTTATTGTTCCATTGGTTCGCTATTTATTTCAAGCTATTCTTTAGTTCGATTCATTGCGAATCTCTCTCCACAGCTTCTCGTTTCAAAGACTCTCTACAAATACGGTAATAACTATGTTTCTCGTTGCTTATGCTAATATGATAGAAGCAGCATCGTACCTGTTTATTGTTCCATTGGTTCGCTATTTATTTCAAGCTACTCTTTAGTTCGATTCATTGCGAATCTCTCTCTACAGCTTCTCGTTTCAAAGACTCTCTACAAATACGGTAATAACTATGTTTCTCGTTGCTTATGCTAATATGATAGAAGCAGCATCGTACCTGTTTATTGTTCCATTGGTTCGTTATTTATTTCAAGCTACTCTTTAGTTCGATTCATTGCGAATCTCTCTCCACAGCTTCTCGTTTCAAAGACTCTCTACAAATACGGTAATAACTATGTTTCTCGTTGCTTATGCTAATATGATAGAAGCAGCATCGTACCTGTTTATTGTTCCATTGGTTCGTTATTTATTTCAAGCTACTCTTTAGTTCGATTCATTGCGAATCTCTCTCTACAGCTTCTCGTTTCAAAGACTCTCTACAAAATACGGTAATAACTATGTTTCTCGTTGCTTATGCTAATATGATAGAAGCAGCATCGTACCTGTTTATTGTTCCATTGGTTCGTTATTTATTTCAAGCTATTCTTTAGTTCGATTCATTGCGAATCTCTCTCCACAGCTTCTCGTTTCAAAGACTCTCTACAAATACGGTAATAAACTATGTTTCTCGTTGCTTATGCTAATATGATAGAAGCAGCATCGTACCTGTTTATTGTTCCATTGGTTCGTTATTTATTTCAAGCTATTCTTTAGTTCGATTCATTGCGAATCTCTCTCTACAGCTTCTCGTTTCAAAGACTCTCTACAAATACGGTAATAACTATGTTTCTCGTTGCTTATGCTAATATGATAGAAGCAGCATCGTACCTGTTTATTGTTCCACTGGTTCGCTATTTATTTCATGCTACTCTTTAGTTCGATTCATTGCGAATCTCTCTCTCACAGCTTCTCGTTTCAAAGACTCTCTACAAATACGGTAATAACTATGTTTCTCGTTGCTTATGCTAATATGATAGAAGCAGCATCGTACCTGTTTATTGTTCCATTGGTTCGTTATTTATTTCAAGCTACTCTTTAGTTCGATTCATTGCGAATCTCTCTCCACAGCTTCTCGTTTCAAAGACTCTCTACAAATACGGTAATAACTATGTTTCTCGTTGCTTATGCTAATATGATAGAAGCAGCATCGTACCTGTTTATTGTTCCATTGGTTCGTTATTTATTTCAAGCTACTCTTTAGTTCGATTCATTGCGAATCTCTCTCTACAGCTTCTCGTTTCAAAGACTCTCTACAAATACGGTAATAACTATGTTTCTCGTTGCTTATGCTAATATGATAGAAGCAGCATCGTACCTGTTTATTGTTCCATTGGTTCGTTATTTATTTCAAGCTATTCTTTAGTTCGATTCATTGCGAATCTCTCTCTACAGCTTCTCGTTTCAAAGACTCTCTACAAATACGGTAATAACTATGTTTCTCGTTGCTTATGCTAATATGATAGAAGCAGCATCGTACCTGTTTATTGTTCCATTGGTTCGTTATTTATTTCAAGCTACTCCTTAGTTCGATTCATTGCGAATCTCTCTCTACAGCTTCTCGTTTCAAAGACTCTCTACAAATACGGTAATAACTATGTTTCTCGTTGCTTATGCTAATATGATAGAAGCAGCATCGTACCTGTTTATTGTTCCATTGGTTCGTTATTTATTTCAAGCTACTCTTTAGTTCGATTCATTGCGAATCTCTCTCTACAGCTTCTCGTTTCAAAGACTCTCTACAAATACGGTAATAACTATGTTTCTCGTTGCTTATGCTAATATGATAGAAGCAGCATCGTACCTGTTTATTGTTCCATTGGTTCGTTATTTATTTCAAGCTACTCTTTAGTTCGATTCATTGCGAATCTCTCTCTACAGCTTCTCGTTTCAAAGACTCTCTACAAATACGGTAATAACTATGTTTCTCGTTGCTTATGCTAATATGATAGAAGCAGCATCGTACCTGTTTATTGTTCCATTGGTTCGCTATTTATTTCAAGCTATTCTTTAGTTCGATTCATTGCGAATCTCTCTCACAGCTTCTCGTTTCAAAGACTCTCTACAAATACGGTAATAACTATGTTTCTCGTTGCTTATGCTAATATGATAGAAGCAGCATCGTACCTGTTTATTGTTCCATTGGTTCGTTATTTATTTCAAGCTACTCTTTAGTTCGATTCATTGCGAATCTCTCTCTACAGCTTCTCGTTTCAAAGACTTCTCTACAAATACGGTAATAACTATGTTTCTCGTTGCTTATGCTAATATGATAGAAGCAGCATCGTACCTGTTTATTGTTCCATTGGTTCGCTATTTATTTCAAGCTACTCTTTAGTTCGATTCATTGCGAATCTCTCTCTCACAGCTTCTCGTTTCAAAGACTCTCTACAAATACGGTAATAACTATGTTTCTCGTTGCTTATGCTAATATGATAGAAGCAGCATCGTACCTGTTTATTGTTCCATTGGTTCGCTATTTATTTCAAGCTATTCTTTAGTTCGATTCATTGCGAATCTCTCTCCACAGCTTCTCGTTTCAAAGACTCTCTACAAATACGGTAATAACTATGTTTCTCGTTGCTTATGCTAATATGATAGAAGCAGCATCGTACCTGTTTATTGTTCCATTGGTTCGCTATTTATTTCAAGCTACTCTTTAGTTCGATTCATTGCGAATCTCTCTCTACAGCTTCTCGTTTCAAAGACTCTCTACAAATACGGTAATAACTATGTTTCTCGTTGCTTATGCTAATATGATAGAAGCAGCATCGTACCTGTTTATTGTTCCATTGGTTCGTTATTTATTTCAAGCTACTCTTTAGTTCGATTCATTGCGAATCTCTCTCCACAGCTTCTCGTTTCAAAGACTCTCTACAAATACGGTAATAACTATGTTTCTCGTTGCTTATGCTAATATGATAGAAGCAGCATCGTACCTGTTTATTGTTCCATTGGTTCGTTATTTATTTCAAGCTACTCTTTAGTTCGATTCATTGCGAATCTCTCTCTACAGCTTCTCGTTTCAAAGACTCTCTACAAATACGGTAATAACTATGTTTCTCGTTGCTTATGCTAATATGATAGAAGCAGCAACGTACCTGTTTATTGTTCCATTGGTTCGCTATTTATTTCAAGCTATTCTTTAGTTCGATTCATTGCGAATCTCTCTCTACAGCTTCTCGTTGCAAAGACTCTCTACAAATACGGTAATAACTATGTTTCTCGTTGCTAATGCTGATATGATAGAAGCAGCATCGTACCTGTTTATTGTTCCATTGGTTCGTTATTTATTTCAAGCTACTCTTTAGTTCGATTCATTGCGAATCTCTCTCTACAGCTTCTCGTTTCAAAGACTCTCTACAAATACGGTAATAACTATGTTTCTCGTTGCTTATGCTAATATGATAGAAGCAGCATCGTACCTGTTTATTGTTCCATTGGTTCGTTATTTATTTCAAGCTACTCTTTAGTTCGATTCATTGCGAATCTCTCTCTCCAGCTTCTCGTTTCAAAGACTCTCTACAAATACGGTAATAACTATGTTTTCTCGTTGCTTATGCTAATATGATAGAAGCAGCATCGTACCTGTTTATTGTTCCATTGGTTCGCTATTTATTTCAAGCTACTCTTTAGTTCGATTCATTGCGAATCTCTCTCTACAGCTTCTCGTTTCAAAGACTCTCTACAAATACGGTAATAACTATGTTTCTCGTTGCTTATGCTAATATGATAGAAGCAGCATCGTACCTGTTTATTGTTCCATTGGTTCGCTATTTATTTCAAGCTATTCTTTAGTTCGATTCATTGCGAATCTCTCTCCACAGCTTCTCGTTTCAAAGACTCTCTACAAATACGGTAATAACTATGTTTCTCGTTGCTTATGCTAATATGATAGAAGCAGCATCGTACCTGTTTATTGTTCCATTGGTTCGCTATTTATTTCAAGCTACTCTTTAGTTCGATTCATTGCGAATCTCTCTCTACAGCTTCTCGTTTCAAAGACTCTCTACAAATGCGGT
>NW_028294059.1:0-32342 GCF_964341445.2 Mesoplodon mirus | reverse complement strand
TAGACATTACACGTCCATGTTAGCCGATCTTCATGGGCTAGCATTGCGCATTTGCAAAGGGGTGGATCTATCGAGGAAGATTACTGCATGCTACTAAGATTTTTTAATTAAAAAGTTAACCCTTAGACAAGCTACAGAATAGCAAAATATGTCGATTCGTTAGGGTGATCTTGGTTTACTATTCACTATGGTTAGACATTACACGTCCATGTTAGCCGATCTTCATGGGCTAGCATTGGGCATTTGCAAAGGGGTGGATCTATCGAGGAAGATTACTGCATACTACTAAGATTTTTTAATTAAAAAGATAACACTTAGACAAGCTACAGAGTAGCGTGTTTTGTCGATTAGTTACGATGATCTTGGTTTATTGTTCACTATGGTTAGACATTACACTCCGTGTTAGCCGATCGTCATGGGCTAGCATTGAGCATTTGCAAAGGGGTAGATCTATCAAGGAATGTTACTGCATGCTACTAAGATTTTTTTAATTAAAAGTTAACCCTTAGACAAGCTACAGAGTAGCAGAATATGTCGATTCGTTAGGGTGATCTTGGTTTACTATTCACTATGGTTAGACATTACACGTCCATGTTAGCCGATCTTGATGGGCTAGCATTGGGCTTTTGCAAAGGGGTGGATCTATCGAGGAAGATTACTGCATACTACTAAGATTTTTTAATTAAAAAGATAACACTTAGACAAGCTACAGAGTAGCAGAATATGTCGATTCGTTAGGGTGATCTTGGTTTACTATTCACTATGGTTAGACATTACACGTCCATGTTAGCCGATCTTCATGGGCTAGCATTGCGCATTTGCAAAGGGGTGGATCTATCGAGGAAGATTACTGCATACTACTAAGATTTTTTAATTAAAAAGATAACACTTAGACAAGCTACAGAGTAGCGTGTTTTGTCGATTAGTTACGATGATCTTGGTTTATTGTTCACTATGGTTAGACATTACACGTCCGTGTTAGCCGATCGTCATGGGCTAGCATTGAGCATTTGCAAAGGGGGTAGATCTATCAAGGAATGTTACTGCATGCTACTAAGATTTTTTTAATTAAAAAGTTAACCCTTAGACAAGCTACAGAGTAGCAGAATATGTCGATTCGTTAGGGTGATCTTGGTTTACTATTCACTATGGTTAGACATTACACGTCCATGTTAGCCGATCTTGATGGGCTAGCATTGGGCATTTGCAAAGGGGTGGATCTATCGAGGAAGATTACTGCATACTACTAAGATTTTTTTAATTAAAAAGATAACACTTAGACAAGCTACAGAGTAGCAGAATATGTCGATTCGTTAGGGTGATCTTGGTTTACTATTCACTATGGTTAGACATTACACGTCCATGTTAGCCGATCTTCATGGGCTAGCATTGCGCATTTGCAAAGGGGTGGATCTATCGAGGAAGATTACTGCATGCTACTAAGATTTTTTAATTAAAAAGTTAACCCTTAGACAAGCTACAGAGTAGCACAATATGTCGATTCGTTAGGGTGATCTTGGTTTACTATTCACTATGGTTAGACATTACACGTCCGTGTTAGCCGATCGTCATGGGCTAGCATTGAGCATTTGCAAAGGGGTGGATCTATCGAGGAATATTATTGCATACTAGTAAGATTTTTATAATTAAAAAGTTAACCCTTAGCCAAGCTACAGAGTAGCAGAATATGTCGATCGTTAGGGTGATCTTGGTTTACTATTCACTATGGTTAGACATTACACGTCCATGTTAGCCGATCTTCATGGGCTAGCATTGGGCATTTGCAAAGGGGTGGATCTATCGAGGAAGATACTGCATACTACTAAGATTTTTTTAATTAAAAAGATAACACTTAGACAAGCTACAGAGTAGCGTGTTTTGTCGATTAGTTACGATGATCTTGGTTTATTGTTCACTATGGTTAGACATTACACGTCCGTGTTAGCCGATCGTCATGGGCTAGCATTGAGCATTTGCAAAGGGGTAGATCTATCAAGGAATGTTACTGCATGCTACTAAGATTTTTTAATTAAAAAGTTAACCCTTAGACAAGCTACAGAGTAGCAGGAATATGTCGATTCGTTAGGGTGATCTTGGTTTACTATTCACTATGGTTAGACATTACACCTCCATGTTAGCCGATCTTCATGGGCTAGCATTGGGCATTTGCAAAGGGGTGGATCTATCGAGGAAGATTACTGCATACTACTAAGATTTTTTAATTAAAAAGATAACACTTAGACAAGCTACAGAGTAGCGTGTTTTGTCGATTAGTTACGATGATCTTGGTTTATTGTTCACTATGGTTAGACATTACACGTCCGTGTTAGCCGATCGTCATGGGCTAGCATTGAGCATTTGCAAAGGGTAGATCTATCAAGGAATGTTACTGCATGCTACTAAGATTTTTTTTAATTAAAAAGTTAACCCTTAGACAAGCTACAGAGTAGCAGAATATGTCGATTCGTAAGGTGATCTTGGTTTACTATTCACTATGGTTAGACATTACACGTCCATGTTAGCCGATCTTCATGGGCTAGCATTGCGCATTTGCAAAGGGGTGGATCTATCGAGGAAGATTACTGCATGCTACTAAGATTTTTTTAATTAAAAAGTTAACCCTTAGACAAGCTACAGAATAGCAAAATATGTCGATTCGTTAGGGTGATCTTGGTTTACTATTCACTATGGTTAGACATTACACGTCCATGTTAGCCGATCTTCATGGGCTAGCATTGGGCATTTGCAAAGGGGTGGATCTATCGAGGAAGATTACTGCATACTACTAAGATTTTTTTAATTAAAAAGATAACACTTAGACAAGCTACAGAGTAGCGTGTTTGTCGATTAGTTACGAAGATCTTGGTTTATTGTTCACTATGGTTAGACATTACACGTCCGTGTTAGCCGATCGTCATGGGCTAGCATTGAGCATTTGCAAAGGGGTAGATCTATCAAGGAATGTTACTGCATGCTACTAAGATTTTTTAATTAAAAAGTTAACCCTTAGACAAGCTACAGAGGTAGCAGAATATGTCGATTCGTTAGGGTGATCTTGGTTTACTATTCACTATGGTTAGACATTACACGTCCATGTTAGCCGATCTTGATGGGCTAGCATTGGGCATTTGCAAAGGGGTGGATCTATCGAGGATGATTACTGCATACTACTAAGATTTTTTTAATTAAAAAGATAACACTTAGACAAGCTACAGAGTAGCAGAATATGTCGATTCGTTAGGGTGATCTTGGTTTACTATTCACTATGGTTAGACATTACACGTCCATGTTAGCCGATCTTCATGGGCTAGCATTGCGCATTTGCAAAGGGGTGGATCTATCGAGGAAGATTACTGCATGCTACTAAGATTTTTTAATTAAAAAGTTAACCCTTAGACAAGCTACAGAGTAGCACAATATGTCGATTCGTTAGGGTGATCTTGGTTTACTATTCACTATGGTTAGACATTACACGTCCGTGTTAGCCGATCGTCATGGGCTAGCATTGAGCATTTGCAAAGGGGTGGATCTATCGAGGAATATTATTGCATACTAGTAAGATTTTTATAATTAAAAAGTTAACCCTTAGCCAAGCTACAGAGTAGCAGAATATGTCGATTCGTTAGGGTGATCTTGGTTTACTATTCACTATGGTTAGACATTACACGTCCATGTTAGCCGATCTTCATGGGCTAGCATTGGGCATTTGCAAAGGGGTGGATCTATCGAGGAAGATTACTGCATACTACTAAGATTTTTTTAATTAAAAAGATAACACTTAGACAAGCTACAGAGTAGCGTGTTTTGTCGATTAGTTACGATGATCTTGGTTATTGTTCACTATGGTTAGACATTACACGTCCGTGTTAGCCGATCGTCATGGGCTAGCATTGAGCATTTGCAAAGGGGTAGATCTATCAAGGAATGTTACTGCATGCTACTAAGATTTTTTTAATTAAAAAGTTAACCCTTAGACAAGCTACAGAGTAGCAGAATATGTCGATTCGTTAGGGTGATCTTGGTTTACTATTCACTATGGTTAGACATTACACGTCCATGTTAGCCGATCTTCATGGGGCTAGCATTGGGCATTTGCAAAGGGTGGATCTATCGAGGAAGATTACTGCATACTACTAAGATTTTTTTAATTAAAAAGATAACACTTAGACAAGCTACAGAGTAGCGTGTTTTGTCGATTAGTTACGATGATCTTGGTTTATTGTTCACTATGGTTAGACATTACACGTCCGTGTTAGCCGATCGTCATGGGCTAGCATTGAGCATTTGCAAAGGGGTAGATCTATCAAGGAATGTTACTGCATGCTACTAAGATTTTTTTAATTAAAAAGTTAACCCTTAGACAAGCTACAGAGTAGCAGAATATGTCGATTTCGTAAGGGTGATCTTGGTTTACTATTCACTATGGTTAGACATTACACGTCCATGTTAGCCGATCTTCATGGGCTAGCATTGCGCATTTGCAAAGGGTGGGATCTATCGAGGAAGATTACTGCATGCTACTAAGATTTTTTTAATTAAAAAGTTAACCCTTAGACAAGCTACAGAATAGCAAAATATGTCGATTCGTTAGGGTGATCTTGGTTTACTATTCACTATGGTTAGACATTACACGTCCATGTTAGCCGATCTTCATGGGGCTAGCATTGGGCATTTGCAAAGGGGTGGATCTATCGAGGAAGATTACTGCATACTACTAAGATTTTTTTATTAAAAAGATAACACTTAGACAAGCTACAGAGTAGCGTGTTTTGTCGATTAGTTACGATGATCTTGGTTTATTGTTCACTATGGTTAGACATTACACGTCCGTGTTAGCCGATCGTCATGGGCTAGCATTGAGCATTTGCAAAGGGGTAGATCTATCAAGGAATGTTACTGCATGCTACTAAGATTTTTTTAATTAAAAAGTTAACCCTTAGACAAGCTACAGAGTAGCAGAATATGTCGATTCGTTAGGGTGATCTTGGTTTACTATTCACTATGGTTAGACATTACACGTCCATGTTAGCCGATCTTGATGGGCTAGCATTGGGCATTTGCAAAGGGGTGGATCTATCGAGGAAGATTACTGCATACTACTAAGATTTTTTTAATTAAAAAGATAACACTTAGACAAGCTACAGAGTAGCGTGTTTTGTCGATTAGTTACGATGATCTTGGTTTATTGTTCACTATGGTTAGACATTACACGTCCGTGTTAGCCGATCGTCATGGGCTAGCATTGAGCATTTGCAAAGGGGTAGATTTATCAAGGAATGTTACTGCATGCTACTAAGATTTTTTTAATTAAAAAGTTAACCCTTAGACAAGCTACAGAGTAGCAGAATATGTCGATTCGTTAGGGTGATCTTGGTTTACTATTCACTATGGTTAGACATTACACGTCCATGTTAGCCGATCTTCATGGGCTAGCATTGCGATTTGCAAAGGGGTGGATCTATCGAGGAAGATTACTGCATGCTACTAAGATTTTTTTAATTAAAAAGTTAACCCTTAGACAAGCTACAGAATAGCAAAATATGTCGATTCGTTAGGGTGATCTTGGTTTACTATTCACTATGGTTAGACATTACACGTCCATGTTAGCCGATCTTCATGGGCTAGCATTGGGCATTTGCAAAGGGGTGGATCTATCGAGGAAGATTACTGCATACTACTAAGATTTTTTTTAATTAAAAAGATAACACTTAGACAAGCTACAGAGTAGCGTGTTTTGTCGATTAGTTACGAAGATCTTGGTTTATTGTTCACTATGGTTAGACATTACAACGTCCGTGTTAGCCGATCGTCATGGGCTAGCATTGAGCATTTGCAAAGGGGTAGATCTATCAAGGAATGTTACTGCATGCTACTAAGATTTTTTTAATTAAAAAGTTAACCCTTAGACAAGCTACAGAGTAGCAGAATATGTCGATTCGTTAGGGTGATCTTGGTTTACTATTCACTATGGTTAGACATTACACGTCCATGTTAGCCGATCTTGATGGGCTAGCATTGGGCATTTGCAAAGGGTGGATCTATCGAGGATGATTACTGCATACTACTAAGATTTTTTTAATTAAAAAGATAACACTTAGACAAGCTACAGAGTAGCGTGTTTTGTCGATTAGTTACGATGATCTTGGTTTATTGTTCACTATGGTTAGACATTACACGTCCGTGTTAGCCGATCGTCATGGGCTAGCATTGAGCATTTGCAAAGGGGTAGATCTAACAAGGAATGTTACTGCATACTAGTAAGATTTTTATAATTAAAAAGTTAACCCTTAGCCAAGCTACAGAGTAGCAGAATATGTCGATTCGTTTATGGTGACCTTGGTTTACTATTCACTATGGTTAGACATTACACGTCCATGTTAGCCGATCTTCATGGGCTAGCATTGGGCATTTGCAAAGGGGTGGATCTATCGAGGAAGATACTGCATACTACTAAGATTTTTTTAATTAAAAAGATAACACTTAGACAAGCTACAGAGTAGCAGAATATGTCGATTCGTTAGGGTGATCTTGGTTTACTATTCACTATGGTTAGACATTACACGTCCATGTTAGCCGATCTTCATGGGCTAGCATTGCGCATTTGCAAAGGGGTGGATCTATCGAGGAAGATACTGCATGCTACTAAGATTTTTTTAATTAAAAAGTTAACCCTTAGACAAGCTACAGAGTAGCACAATATGTCGATTCGTTAGGGTGATCTTGGTTTACTATTCACTATGGTTAGACATTACACGTCCGTGTTAGCCGATCGTCATGGGCTAGCATTGAGCATTTGCAAAGGGGTGGATCTATCGAGGAATATTATTGCATACTAGTAAGATTTTTATAATTAAAAAGTTAACCTTAGCCAAGCTACAGAGTAGCAGAATATGTCGATTCGTTAGGGTGATCTTGTTTACTATTCACTATGGTTAGACATTACACGTCCATGTTAGCCGATCTTGATGGGCTAGCATTGGGCATTTGCAAAGGGGTGGATCTATCGAGGATGATTACTGCATACTACTAAGATTTTTTTAATTAAAAGATAACACTTAGACAAGCTACAGAGTAGCGTGTTTTGTCGATTAGTTACGATGATCTTGGTTTATTGTTCACTATGGTTAGACATTTACACGTCCGTGTTAGCCGATCGTCATGGGCTAGCATTGAGCATTTGCAAAAGGGTAGATCTAACAAGGAATGTTACTGCATACTAGTAAGATTTTTATAATTAAAAAGTTAACGCTTAGCCAAGCTACAGAGTAGCAGAATATGTCGATTCGTTAGGGTGACCTTGGTTTACTATTCACTATGGTTAGACATTTACACGTCCATGTTAGCGATCTTCATGGGCTAGCATTGGGCATTTGCAAAGGGGTGGATCTATCGAGGAAGATTACTGCATACTACTAAGATTTTTTTAATTAAAAAGATAACACTTAGACAAGCTACAGAGTAGCAGAATATGTCGATTCGTTAGGGTGATCTTGGTTTACTATTCACTATGGTTAGACATTACACGTCCATGTTAGCGATCTTCATGGGCTAGCATTGCGCATTTGCAAAGGGGTGGATCTATCGAGGAAGATTACTGCATGCTACTAAGATTTTTTAATTAAAAAGTTAACCCTTAGACAAGCTACAGAGTAGCACAATATGTCGATTCGTTAGGGTGATCTTGGTTTACTATTCACTATGGTTAGACATTACACGTCCGTGTTAGCCGATCGTCATGGGCTAGCATTGAGCATTTGCAAAGGGGTGGATCTATCGAGGAATATTATTGCATACTAGTAAGATTTTTATAATTAAAAAGTTAACCCTTAGCCAAGCTACAGAGTAGCAGAATATGTCGATTCGTTAGGGTGATCTTGGTTTACTATTCACTATGGTTAGACATTACACGTCCATGTTAGCCGATCTTCATGGGCTAGCATTGGGCATTTGCAAAGGGGTGGATCTATCGAGGAAGATTACTGCATACTACTAAGATTTTTTTAATTAAAAAGATAACACTTAGACAAGCTACAGAGTAGCGTGTTTTGTCGATTAGTTACGATGATCTTGGTTTATTGTTCACTATGGTTAGACATTACACGTCCGTGTTAGCCGATCGTCATGGGCTAGCATTGAGCATTTGCAAAGGGGTAGATCTATCAAGGAATGTTACTGCATGCTACTAAGATTTTTTTAATTAAAAAGTTAACCCTTAGACAAGCTACAGAGTAGCAGAATATGTCGATTCGTTAGGGTGATCTTGGTTTACTATTCACTATGGTTAGACATTACACGTCCATGTTAGCCGATCTTCATGGGCTAGCATTGCGCATTTGCAAGGGGTGGATCTATCGAGGAAGATTACTGCATGCTACTAAGATTTTTTTAATTAAAAAGTTAACCCTTAGACAAGCTACAGAATAGCAAAATATGTCGATTCGTTAGGGTGATCTTGGTTTACTATTCACTATGGTTAGACATTACACGTCCATGTTAGCCGATCTTCATGGGCTAGCATTGGGCATTTGCAAAGGGGTGGATCTATCGAGGAAGATTACTGCATACTACTAAGATTTTTTTAATTAAAAAGATAACACTTAGACAAGCTACAGAGTAGCGTGTTTTGTCGATTAGTTACGATGATCTTGGTTTATGTTCACTATGGTTAGACATTACACGTCGTGTTAGCCGATCGTCATGGGCTAGCATTGAGCATTTGCAAAGGGTGGATCTATCGAGGAATATTATTGCATACTAGTAAGATTTTTTAATTAAAAAGTTAACCCTTAGCCAAGCTACAGAGTAGCAGAATATGTCGATTCGTTAGGGTGATCTTGGTTTACTATTCACTATGGTTAGACATTACACGTCCATGTAGCCGATATTCATGGTCTAGCATTGAGCATTTGCAAAGGGGTAGATCTAACAAGGAATGTTACTGCATGCTACTAAGATTTTTTTAATTAAAAAGTTAACCCTTAGACAAGCTACAGAGTAGCAGAATATGTCGATTCGTTAGGGTGATCTTGGTTTACTATTCACTATGGTTAGACAATACACGTCCATGTTAGCTGATCTTCATGGCTAGCATTGCGCATTTGCAAAGGGGTGGATCTATCGAGGAAGATTACCGCATGATACTAAGATTTTTTTCATTAAAAAGTTAACCCTTAGACAAGCTACAGAGTACCACATATGTCGATTCGTTAGGGTGATCTTGGTTTACTATTCACTATGGTTAGACATTACACGTCCGTGTTAGCCGATCTTCATGGGCTAGCATTGGGCATTTGCAAAGGGGTGGATCTATCGAGGAAGATTACTGCATACTACTAGGATTTTTTTAATTAAAAAGATAACACTTAGACAAGCTACAGAGTAGCGTGTTTTGTCGATTAGTTACGATGATCTTGGTTTATTGTTCACTATGGTTAGACATTACACGTCCGTGTTAGCCGATCGTCATGGGCTAGCATTGAGCATTTGCAAAGGGGTGGATCTATCGAGGAATATTATTGCATACTAGTAAGATTTTTTTAATTAAAAAGTTAACCTTAGCCAAGCTACAGAGTAGCAGAATATGTCGATTCGTTAGGGTGACCTTGGTTTACTATTCACTATGGTTAGACATTACACGTCCATGTTAGCCGATCTTCATGGGCTAGCATTGGGCATTTGCAAAGGGGTGGATCTATCGAGGAAGATTACTGCATACTACTAAGATTTTTTAATTAAAAAGATAACACTTAGACAAGCTACAGAGTAGCGTGTTTTGTCGATTAGTTATGATGATCTTGGTTTATTGTTCACTATGGTTAGACATTACACGTCCGTGTTAGCCGATCGTCATGGGCTAGCATTGAGCATTTGCAAAGGGGTAGATCTATCAAGGAATGTTACTGCATGCTACTAAGATTTTTTTAATTAAAAAGTTAACCCTTAGACAAGCTACAGAGTAGCAGAATATGTCGATTCGTTAGGGTGATCTTGGTTTACTATTCACTATGGTTAGACATTACACGTCCATGTTAGCCGATCTTCATGGGCTAGCATTGCGCATTTGCAAAGGGGTGGATCTATCGAGGAAGATTACTGCATGCTACTAAGATTTTTTTAATTAAAAAGTTAACCCTTAAACAAAGCTACAGAGTAGCACAATATGTCGATTCGTTAGGGTGATCTTGGTTTACTATTCACTATGGTTAGACATTACACGTCGTGTTAGCCGATCGTCATGGGCTAGCATTGAGCATTTGCAAAGGGTAGATCTATCAAGGAATGTTTACTGCATGCTACTAAGATTTTTTTTTTTAATTAAAAAGATAACACTTAGACAAGCTACAGAGTAGCGTGTTTTGTCGATTAGTTACGATGATCTTGGTTTATTGTTCACTATGGTTAGACATTACACGTCCGTGTTAGCCGATCGTCATGGGCTAGCATTGAGCATTTGCAAAGGGGTAGATCTATCAAGGAATGTTACTGCATACTACTAAGATTTTTTTAATTAAAAAGATAACACTTAGACAAGCTACAGAGTAGCGTGTTTTGTCGATTAGTTACGATGATCTTGGTTTATTGTTCACTATGGTTAGACATTACACGTCCGTGTTAGCCGATCGTCATGGGCTAGCATTGAGCATTTGCAAAGGGGTGGATCTATCGAGGAAGATTACTGCATACTACTAAGATTTTTTTAATTAAAAAGATAACACTTAGCTACAGAGTAGCGTGTTTTGTCGATTAGTTACGATGATCTTGGTTTATTGTTCACTATGGTTAGACATTACACGTCCGTGTTAGCCGATCGTCATGGGCTAGCATTGAGCATTTGCAAAGGGGTGGATCTATCGAGGAATATTATTGCATACTAGTAAGATTTTTTTAATTAAAAAGTTAACCCTTAGCCAAGCTACAGAGTAGCAGAATATGTCGATTCGTTAGGGTGACCTTGGTTTACTATTCACTATGGTTAGACATTACACGTCCATGTTAGCCGATCTTCATGGGCTAGCATTGGGCATTTGCAAAGGGGTGGATCTATCGAGGAAGATTACTGCATACTACTAAGATTTTTTTAATTAAAAAGATAACACTTAGACAAGCTACAGAGTAGCGTGTTTTGTCGATTAGTTATGATGATCTTGGTTTATTGTTCACTATGGTTAGACATTACACGTCCGTGTTAGCCGATCGTCATGGGCTAGCATTGAGCATTTGCAAAGGGGTAGATCTATCAAGGAATGTTACTGCATGCTACTAAGATTTTTTTAATTAAAAAGTTAACCCTTAGACAAGCTACAGAGTAGCAGAATATGTCGATTCGTTAGGGTGATCTTGGTTTACTATTCACTATGGTTAGACATTACACGTCCATGTTAGCCGATCTTCATGGGCTAGCATTGCGCATTTGCAAAGGGGTGGATCTATCGAGGAAGATTACTGCATGCTACTAAGATTTTTTTAATTAAAAAGTTAACCCTTAGACAAGCTACAGAGTAGCACAATATGTCGATTCGTTAGGGTGATCTTGGTTTACTATTCACTATGGTTAGACATTACACGTCCGTGTTAGCCGATCGTCATGGGCTAGCATTGAGCATTTGCAAAGGGGTAGATCTATCAAGGAATGTTACTGCATGCTACTAAGATTTTTTTAATTAAAAAGATAACACTTAGACAAGCTACAGAGTAGCGTGTTTTATCGATTAGTTACGATGATCTTGGTTTATTGTTCACTATGGTTAGACATTACACGTCCGTGTTAGCCGATCGTCATGGGCTAGCATTGAGCATTTGCAAAGGGGTAGATCTATCAAGGAATGTTACTGCATGCTACTAAGATTTTTTTTAATTAAAAAGTTAACCCTTAGACAAGCTACAGATTAGCAGAATATGTCGATTCGTTAGGGTGATCTTGGTTTACTATTCACTATGGTTAGACATTACACGTCCATGTTAGCCGATCTTCATGGGCTAGCATTGCGCATTTGCAAAGGGGTGGATCTATCGAGGAAGATTACTGCATGCTACTAAGATTTTTTTAATTAAAAAGTTAACCCTTAGACAAGCTACAGAGTAGCACAATATGTCGATTCGTTAGGGTGATCTTGGTTTACTATTCACTATGGTTAGACATTACACGTCCATGTTAGCCGATCTTCATGGGCTAGCATTGGGCATTTGCAAAGGGGTGGATCTATCGAGGAAGATTACTGCACGCTACTAAGATTTTTTTAATTAAAAAGTTAACCCTTAGACAAGCTACAGAGTAGCAGAATATGTCGATTCGTTAGGGCGATCTTGGTTTACTATTCACTATGGTTAGACATTACACGTCCATGTTAGCCGATCTTCATGGGCTAGCATTGGGCATTTGCAAAGGGGTGGATCTATCGAGGAATATTATTGCATACTAGTAAGATTTTTTTAATTAAAAAGTTAACCCTTAGCCAAGCTACAGAGTAGCAGAATATGTCGATTCGTTAGGGTGATCTTGGTTTACTATTCACTATGGTTAGACATTAAACGTCCATGTTAGCCGATCTTCATGGGCTAGCATTGGGCATTTGCAAAGGGGTGGATCTATCGAAGAAGATTACTGCATGCTACTAAGATTTTTTTAATTAAAAAGTTAACCCTTAGCCAAGCTACAGAGTAGCAGAATATGTCGATTCGTTAGGGTGATCTTGGTTTACTATTCACTATAGTTAGACATTACACGTCCGTGTTAGCCGATCGTCACGGGCTAGCATTGAGCATTTGCAAAGGGGTGGATCTATCGAGGAAGATTACTGCACGCTACTAAGATTTTTTAATTAAAAAGTTAACCCTTAGCCAAGCTACAGAGTAGCAGAATATGTCGATTCGTTAGGGTGATCTTGGTTTACTATTCACTATGGTTAGACAATACACGTCCATGTTAGCCGATCTTCATGGGCTAGCATTGCGCATTTGCAAAGGGGTGGATCTATCGAGGAAGATTACCGCATGATACTAAGATTTTTTTCATTAAAAAGTTAACCCTTAGACAAGCTACAGAGTACCACAATATGTCGATTCGTTAGGGTGATCTTGGTTTACTATTCACTATGGTTAGACATTACACGTCCGTGTTAGCCGATCGTCATGGGCTAGCATTGAGCATTTGCAAAGGGGTGGATCTATCGAGGAATATTATTGCATACTAGTAAGATTTTTTTAATTAAAAAGTTAACCCTTAGCCAAGCTACAGAGTAGCAGAATATGTCGATTCGTTAGGGTGATCTTGGTTTACTATTCACTATGGTTAGACATTACACGTCCATGTTAGCCGATATTCATGGGCTAGCATTGAGCATTTGCAAAGGGGTAGATCTAACAAGGAATGTTACTGCATGCTACTAAGATTTTTTTAATTAAAAAGTTAACCCTTAGACAAGCTACAGAGTAGCAGAATATGTCGATTCGTTAGGGTGATCTTGGTTTACTATTCACTATGGTTAGACAATACACGTCCATGTTAGCTGATCTTCATGGGCTAGCATTGCGCATTTGCAAAGGGGTGGATCTATCGAGGAAGATTACCGCATGATACTAAGATTTTTTTTCATTAAAAAGTTAACCCTTAGACAAGCTACAGAGTACCACAATATGTCGATTCGTTAGGGTGATCTTGGTTTACTATTCACTATGGTTAGACATTACACGTCCGTGTTAGCCGATCTTCATGGGCTAGCATTGGGCATTTGCAAAGGGGTGGATCTATCGAGGAAGATTACTGCATACTACTAAGATTTTTTTAATTAAAAAGATAACACTTAGACAAGCTACAGAGTAGCGTGTTTTGTCGATTAGTTACGATGATCTTGGTTTATTGTTCACTATGGTTAGACATTACACGTCCGTGTTAGCCGATCGTCATGGGCTAGCATTGAGCATTTGCAAAGGGGTGGATCTATCGAGGAATATTATTGCATACTAGTAAGATTTTTTTAATTAAAAAGTTAACCCTTAGCCAAGCTACAGAGTAGCAGAATATGTCGATTCGTTAGGGTGACCTTGGTTTACTATTCACTATGGTTAGACATTACACGTCCATGTTAGCCGATCTTCATGGGCTAGCATTGGGCATTTGCAAAGGGGTGGATCTATCGAGGAAGATTACTGCATACTACTAAGATTTTTTTAATTAAAAAGATAACACTTAGACAAGCTACAGAGTAGCGTGTTTTGTCGATTAGTTATGATGATCTTGGTTTATTGTTCACTATGGTTAGACATTACACGTCCGTGTTAGCCGATCGTCATGGGCTAGCATTGAGCATTTGCAAAGGGGTAGATCTATCAAGGAATGTTACTGCATGCTACTAAGATTTTTTTAATTAAAAAGTTAACCCTTAGACAAGCTACAGAGTAGCAGAATATGTCGATTCGTTAGGGTGATCTTGGTTTACTATTCACTATGGTTAGACATTACACGTCCATGTTAGCCGATCTTCATGGGCTAGCATTGCGCATTTGCAAAGGGGTGGATCTATCGAGGAAGATTACTGCATGCTACTAAGATTTTTTTAATTAAAAAGTTAACCCTTAGACAAGCTACAGAGTAGCACAATATGTCGATTCGTTAGGGTGATCTTGGTTTACTATTCACTATGGTTAGACATTACACGTCCGTGTTAGCCGATCGTCATGGGCTAGCATTGAGCATTTGCAAAGGGGTAGATCTATCAAGGAATGTTACTGCATGCTACTAAGATTTTTTTAATTAAAAAGATAACACTTAGACAAGCTACAGAGTAGCGTGTTTTGTCGATTAGTTACGATGATCTTGGTTTATTGTTCACTATGGTTAGACATTACACGTCCGTGTTAGCCGATCGTCATGGGCTAGCATTGAGCATTTGCAAAGGGGTAGATCTATCAAGGAATGTTACTGCATGCTACTAAGATTTTTTTAATTAAAAAGTTAACCCTTAGACAAGCTACAGATTAGCAGAATATGTCGATTCGTTAGGGTGATCTTGGTTTACTATTCACTATGGTTAGACATTACACGTCCATGTTAGCCGATCTTCATGGGCTAGCATTGCGCATTTGCAAAGGGGTGGATCTATCGAGGAAGATTACTGCATGCTACTAAGATTTTTTTAATTAAAAAGTTAACCCTTAGACAAGCTACAGAGTAGCAGAATATGTCGATTCGTTAGGGCGATCTTGGTTTACTATTCACTATGGTTAGACATTACACGTCCATGTTAGCCGATCTTCATGGGCTAGCATTGGGCATTTGCAAAGGGGTGGATCTATCGAGGAATATTATTGCATACTAGTAAGATTTTTTTAATTAAAAAGTTAACCCTTAGCCAAGCTACAGAGTAGCAGAATATGTCGATTCGTTAGGGTGATCTTGGTTTACTATTCACTATGGTTAGACATTAAACGTCCATGTTAGCCGATCTTCATGGGCTAGCATTGGGCATTTGCAAAGGGGTGGATCTATCGAAGAAGATTACTGCATGCTACTAAGATTTTTTTAATTAAAAAGTTAACCCTTAGCCAAGCTACAGAGTAGCAGAATATGTCGATTCGTTAGGGTGATCTTGGTTTACTATTCACTATAGTTAGACATTACACGTCCGTGTTAGCCGATCGTCACGGGCTAGCATTGAGCATTTGCAAAGGGGTGGATCTATCGAGGAAGATTACTGCACGCTACTAAGATTTTTTAATTAAAAAGTTAACCCTTAGCCAAGCTACAGAGTAGCAGAATATGTCGATTCGTTAGGGTGATCTTGGTTTACTATTCACTATGGTTAGACAATACACGTCCATGTTAGCCGATCTTCATGGGCTAGCATTGCGCATTTGCAAAGGGGTGGATCTATCGAGGAAGATTACCGCATGATACTAAGATTTTTTTCATTAAAAAGTTAACCCTTAGACAAGCTACAGAGTACCACAATATGTCGATTCGTTAGGGTGATCTTGGTTTACTATTCACTATGGTTAGACATTACACGTCCGTGTTAGCCGATCGTCATGGGCTAGCATTGAGCATTTGCAAAGGGGTGGATCTATCGAGGAATATTATTGCATACTAGTAAGATTTTTTTAATTAAAAAGTTAACCCTTAGCCAAGCTACAGAGTAGCAGAATATGTCGATTCGTTAGGGTGATCTTTGTTTACTATTCACTATGGTTAGACATTACACGTCCATGTTAGCCGATCTTCATGGGCTAGCATTGGGCATTTGCAAAGGGGTGGATCTATCGAGGAAGGTTACTGCATACTACTAAGATTTTTTTAATTAAAAAGTTAACCCTTAGCCAAGCTACAGAGTAGCAGAATATGTCGATTCGTTAGGGTGATCTTGGTTTACTATTCACTATAGTTAGACATTACACGTCCGTGTTAGCCGATCGTCACGGGCTAGCATTGAGCATTTGCAAAGGGGTGGATCTATCGAGGAAGATTACCGCATGATACTAAGATTTTTTTCATTAAAAAGTTAACCCTTAGACAAGCTACAGAGTACCACAATATGTCGATTCGTTAGGGTGATCTTTGTTTACTATTCACTATGGTTAGACATTACACGTCCATGTTAGCCGATCTTCATGGGCTAGCATTGGGCATTTGCAAAGGGGTGGATCTATCGAGGAAGGTTACTGCATACTACTAAGATTTTTTTAATTAAAAAGATAACACTTAGACAAGCTACAGAGTAGCGTGTTTTGTCGATTAGTTACGATGATCTTGGTTTATTGTTCACTATGGTTAGACATTACACGTCCGTGTTAGCCGATCGTCATGGGCTAATATTGAGCATTTGCAAAGGGGTAGATCTATCAAGGAATGTTACTGCATGCTACTAAGATTTTTTTAATTAAAAAGTTAACCCTTAGACAAGCTACAGAGTAGCAGAATATGTCGATTCGTTAGGGTGATCTTGGTTTACTATTCACTATGGTTAGACATTACACGTCCATGTTAGCCGATCTTCATGGGCTAGCATTGCGCATTTGCAAAGGGGTGGATCTATCGAGGAAGATTACTGCATGCTACTAAGATTTTTTTAATTAAAAAGATAACACTTAGACAAGCTACAGAGTAGCGTGTTTTGTCGATTAGTTACGATGATCTTGGTTTATTGTTCACTATGGTTAGACATTACACGTCCGTGTTAGCCGATCGTCATGGGCTAGCATTGAGCATTTGCAAAGGGGTAGATCTATCAAGGAATGTTACTGCATGCTGCTAAGATTTTTTTAATTAAAAAGTTAACCCTTAGACAAGCTACAGAGTAGCAGAATATGTCGATTCGTTAGGGTGATCTTGGTTTACTATTCACTATGGTTAGACATTACACGTCCATGTTAGCCGATCTTCATGGGCTAGCATTGCGCATTTGCAAAGGGGTGGATCTATCGAGGAATATTACTGCATGCTACTAAGATTTTTTTAATTAAAAAGTTAACCCTTAGACAAGCTACAGAGTAGCACAATATGTCGATTCGTTAGGTTGATCTTGGTTTACTATTCACTATGGTTAGACATTACACGTCCATGTTAGCCGATCTTCATGGGCTAGCATTGCGCATTTGCAAAGGGGTGGATCTATCGAGGAAGATTACTGCATGCTACTAAGATTTTTTTAATTAAAGAGTTAACCCTTAGACAAGCTACAGAATAGCAAAATATGTCGATTCGTTAGGGTGATCTTGGTTTACTATTCACTATGGTTAGACATTACACGTCCATGTTAGCCGATCTTCATGGGCTAGCATTGGGCATTTGCAAAGGGGTGGATCTATCGAGGAAGATTACTGCATACTACTAAGATTTTTTTAATTAAAAAGATAACACTTAGACAAGCTACAGAGTAGCGTGTTTTGTCGATTAGTTACGATGATCTTGGTTTATTGTTCACTATGGTTAGACATTACACGTCCGTGTTAGCCGATCGTCATGGGCTAGCATTGAGCATTTGCAAAGGGGTAGATCTATCAAGGAATGTTACTGCATGCTACTAAGATTTTTTTAATTAAAAAGTTAACCCTTAGACAAGCTACAAAGTAGCAGAATATGTCGATTCGTTAGGGTGATCTTGGTTTACTATTCACTATGGTTAGACAATACACGTCCATGTTAGCCGATCTTGATGGGCCAGCATTGCGCATTTGCAAAGGGGTGGATCTATCGAGGAAGATTACCGCATGATACTAAGATTTTTTTCATTAAAAAGTTAACCCTTAGACAAGCTACAGAGCACCACAATATGTCGATTCGTTAGGGTGATCTTGGTTTACTATTCACTATGGTTAGACATTACACGTCCGTGTTAGCCGATCTTCATGGGCTAGCATTGGGCATTTGCAAAGGGGTGGATCTATCGAGGAAGATTACTGCATACTACTAAGATTTTTTTAATTAAAAAGATAACACTTAGACAAGCTACAGAGTAGCGTGTTTTGTCGATTAGTTACGATGATCTTGGTTTATTGTTCACTATGGTTAGACATTACACGTCCGTGTTAGCCGATCGTCATGGGCTAGCATTGAGCATTTGCAAAGTGGTGGATCTATCGAGGAATATTATTGCATACTAGTAAGATTTTTATAATTAAAAAGTTAACCCTTAGCCAAGCTACAGAGTAGCAGAATATGTCGATTCGTTAGGGTGATCTTGGTTTACTATTCACTATGGTTAGACATTACACGTCCATGTTAGCCGATCTTCATGGGCTAGCATTGGGCATTTGCAAAGGGGTGGATCTATCGAGGAAGATTACTGCGTACTACTAAGATTTTTTTAATTAAAAAGATAACACTTAGACAAGCTACAGAGTAGGGTGTTTTGTCGATTAGTTACGATGATCTTGGTTTATTGTTCACTATGGTTAGACATTACACGTCCGTGTTAGCCGATCGTCATGGGCTAGCATTGAGCATTTGCAAAGGGGTAGATCTATCAAGGAATGTTACTGCATGCTACTAAGATTTTTTTAATTAAAAAGTTAACCCTTAGAGAAGCTACAGAGTAGCAGAATATGTCGATTCGTTAGGGTGATATTGGTTTACTATTCACTATGGTTAGACATTACACGTCCATGTTAGCCGATCTTCATGGACTAGCATTGCGCATTTGCAAAGGGGTGGATCTATCGAGGAAGATTACTGCATGCTACTAAGATTTTTTTAATTAAAAAGTTAACCCTTAGACAAGCTACAGAGTAGCACAATATGTCGATTCGTTAGGGTGATCTTGGTTTACTATTCACTATGGTTAGACATTACACGTCCGTGTTAGCCGATCGTCATGGGCTAGCATTGAGCATTTGCAAAGGGGTAGATCTATCAATGAATGTTACTGCATGCTGCTAAGATTTTTTTAATTAAAAAGATAACCCTTAGACAAGCTACAGAATAGCAAAATATGTCGATTCGTTAGGGTGATCTTGGTTTACTCTTCACTATGCTTAGACATTACACGTCCATTTTAGCCGATCGTCATGGGCTAGCACTGGGCATTTGAAAAGCGGTGGATCTATCGAGGAATATTATTGCATACTACTAAGATTTTTTTAATTAAAAAGATAACCCTTAGACAAGCTACAGAGTAGCAGAATATGTCGATTCGTTAGGGTGATCTTGGTTTACTATTCACTATGGTTAGACAATACACGTCCATGTTAGCCGATCTTCATGGGCTAGCATTGAGCATTTGCAAAGGGGTAGATCTAACAAGGAATGTTACTGCATGCTACTAAGATTTTTTTAATTAAAAAGTTAACCCTTAGACATGCTACAGAGTAGCAGAATATGTCGATTCGTTAGGGTGATCTTGGTTTACTATTCACTATGGTTAGACAATACACGTCCATGTTAGCCGATCTTCATGGGCTAGCATTGCGCATTTGCAAAGGGGTGGATCTATCGAGGAAGATTACCGCATGATACTAAGATTTTTTCATTAAAAAGTTAACCCTTAGACAAGCTACAGAGTACCACAATATGTCGATTCGTTAGGGTGATCTTGGTTTACTATTCACTATGGTTAGACATTACACGTCCGTGTTAGCCGATCTTCATGGGCTAGCATTGGGCATTTGCAAAGGGGTGGATCTATCGAGGAAGATTACTGCATACTACTAAGATTTTTTTAATTAAAAAGATAACACTTAGACAAGCTACAGAGTAGCGTGTTTTGTCGATTAGTTACGATGATCTTGGTTTATTGTTCACTATGGTTAGACATTACACGTCCGTGTTAGCCGATCGTCATGGGCTAGCATTGAGCATTTGCAAAGGGGTGGATCTATCGAGGAATATTATTGCATACTAGTAAGATTTTTTTAATTAAAAAGTTAACCCTTAGCCAAGCTACAGAGTAGCAGAATATATCGATTCGTTAGGGTGATCTTGGTTTACTATTCACTATGGTTAGACATTACACGTCCATGTCAGCCGATCTTCATGGGCTAGCATTGGGCATTTGCAAAGGGGTGGATCTATCGAGGAAGATTACTGCATACTACTAAGATTTTTTTAATTAAAAAGATAACACTTAGACAAGCTACAGAGTAGCGTGTTTTGTCGATTAGTTACGATGATCATGGTTTATTGTTCACTATGGTTAGACATTACACGTCCGTGTTAGCCGATCGTCATGGGCTAGCATTGAGCATTTGCAAAGGGGTAGATCTATCAAAGAATGTTACTGCATGCTACTAAGATTTTTTTAATTAAAAAGTTAACCCTTAGACAAGCTACAGAGTAGCAGAATATGTCGATTCGTTAGGGTGATCTTGGTTTACTATTCACTATGGTTAGACATTACACGTCCATGTTAGCCGATCTTCATGGGCTAGCATTGCGCATTTGCAAAGGGGTGGATCTATCGAGGAAGATTACTGCATGCTACTAAGATTTTTTTAATTAAAGAGTTAACCCTTAGACAAGCTACAGAATAGCAAAATATGTCGATTCGTTAGGGTGATCTTGGTTTACTATTCACTATGGTTAGACATTACACGTCCATGTTAGCCGATCTTCATGGGCTAGCATTGGGCATTTGCAAAGGGGTGGATCTATCGAGGAAGATTACTGCGTACTACTAAGATTTTTTTAATTAAAAAGATAACACTTAGACAAGCTACAGAGTAGCGTGTTTTGTCGATTAGTTACGATGATCTTGGTTTATTGTTCACTATGGTTAGACATTACACGTCCGTGTTAGCCGATCGTCATGGGCTAGCATTGAGCATTTGCAAAGGGGTAGATCTATCAAGGAATGTTACTGCATGCTACTAAGATTTTTTTAATTAAAAAGTTAACCCTTAGAGAAGCTACAGAGTAGCAGAATATGTCGATTCGTTAGGGTGATCTTGGTTTACTATTCACTATGGTTAGACATTACACGTCCATGTTAGCCGATCTTCATGGACTAGCATTGCGCATTTGCAAAGGGGTGGATCTATCGAGGAAGATTACTGCATGCTACTAAGATTTTTTTAATTAAAAAGTTAACCCTTAGACAAGCTACAGAGTAGCACAATATGTCGATTCGTTAGGGTGATCTTGGTTTACTATTCACTATGGTTAGACATTACACGTCCGTGTTAGCCGATCGTCATGGGCTAGCATTGAGCATTTGCAAAGGGGTAGATCTATCAAGGAATGTTACTGCATGCTACTAAGATTTTTTTAATTAAAAAGTTAACCCTTAGAGAAGCTACAGAGTAGCAGAATATGTCGATTCGTTAGGGTGATCTTGGTTTACTATTCACTATGGTTAGACAATACACGTCCATGTTAGCCGATCCTCATGGGCTAGCATTGCGCATTTGCAAAGGGGTGGATCTATCGAGGAAGATTACCGCATGATACTAAGATTTTTTCATTAAAAAGTTAACCCTTAGACAAGCTACAGAGTACCACAATATGTCGATTCGTTAGGGTGATCTTGGTTTACTATTCACTATGGTTAGACATTACACGTCCGTGTTAGCCGATCTTCATGGGCTAGCATTGGGCATTTGCAAAGGGGTGGATCTATCGAGGAAGATTACTGCATACTACTAAGATTTTTTTAATTAAAAAGATAACACTTAGACAAGCTACAGAGTAGCGTGTTTTGTCGATTAGTTACGATGATCTTGGTTTATTGTTCACTATGGTTAGACATTACACGTCCGTGTTAGCCGATCGTCATGGGCTAGCATTGAGCATTTGCAAAGGGGTAGATCTATCAAGGAATGTTACTGCATGCTACTAAGATTTTTTTAATTAAAAAGTTAACCCTTAGAGAAGCTACAGAATAGCAAAATATGTCGACTCGTTAGGGTGATCTTGGTTTACTCTTCACTATGCTTAGACATTACACGTCCATTTTAGCCGATCGTCATGGGCTAGCACTGGGCATTTGAAAAGCGGTGGATCTATCGAGGAATATTATTGCATACTACTAAGATTTTTTTAATTAAAAAGATAACCCTTAGACAAGCTACAGAGTAGCAGAATATGTCGATTCGTTAGGGTGATCTTGGTTTACTATTCACTATGGTTAGACAATACACGTCCATGTTAGCCGATCTTCATGGGCTAGCATTGAGCATTTGCAAAGGGGTAGATCTAACAAGGAATGTTACTGCATGCTACTAAGATTTTTTTAATTAAAAAGTTAACCCTTAGACATGCTACAGAGTAGCAGAATATGTCGATTCGTTAGGGTGATCTTGGTTTACTATTCACTATGGTTAGACAATACACGTCCATGTTAGCCGATCTTCATGGGCTAGCATTGCGCATTTGCAAAGGGGTGGATCTATCGAGGAAGATTACCGCATGATACTAAGATTTTTTCATTAAAAGTTAAACCTTAGACAAGCTACAGAGTACCACAATATGTCGATTCGTTAGGGTGATCTTGGTTTACTATTCACTATGGTTAGACATTACACGTCCGTGTTAGCCGATCTTCATGGGCTAGCATTGGGCATTTGCAAAGGGGTGGATCTATCGAGGAAGATTACTGCATGCTACTAAGATTTTTTTAATTAAAGAGTTAACCCTTAGACAAGCTACAGAATAGCAAAATATGTCGATTCGTTAGGGTGATCTTGGTTTACTATTCACTATGGTTAGACATTACACGTCCATGTTAGCCGATCTTCATGGGCTAGCATTGGGCATTTGCAAAGGGGTGGATCTATCGAGGAAGATTACTGCGTACTACTAAGATTTTTTTAATTAAAAAGATAACACTTAGACAAGCTACAGAGTAGCGTGTTTTGTCGATTAGTTACGATGATCTTGGTTTATTGTTCACTATGGTTAGACATTACACGTCCGTGTTAGCCGATCGTCATGGGCTAGCATTGAGCATTTGCAAAGGGGTAGATCTATCAAGGAATGTTACTGCATGCTACTAAGATTTTTTTAATTAAAAAGTTAACCCTTAGAGAAGCTACAGAGTAGCAGAATATGTCGATTCGTTAGGGTGATCTTGGTTTACTATTCACTATGGTTAGACATTACACGTCCATGTTAGCCGATCTTCATGGACTAGCATTGCGCATTTGCAAAGGGGTGGATCTATCGAGGAAGATTACTGCATGCTACTAAGATTTTTTTAATTAAAAAGTTAACCCTTAGACAAGCTACAGAGTAGCACAATATGTCGATTCGTTAGGGTGATCTTGGTTTACTATTCACTATGGTTAGACATTACACGTCCGTGTTAGCCGATCGTCATGGGCTAGCATTGAGCATTTGCAAAGGGGTAGATCTATCAAGGAATGTTACTGCATGCTACTAAGATTTTTTTAATTAAAAGTTAACCCTTAGAGAAGCTACAGAGTAGCAGAATATGTCGATTCGTTAGGGTGATCTTGGTTTACTATTCACTATGGTTAGACAATACACGTCCATGTTAGCCGATCCTCATGGGCTAGCATTGCGCATTTGCAAAGGGGTGGATCTATCGAGGAAGATTACCGCATGATACTAAGATTTTTTCATTAAAAAGTTAACCCTTAGACAAGCTACAGAGTACCACAATATGTCGATTCGTTAGGGTGATCTTGGTTTACTATTCACTATGGTTAGACATTACACGTCCGTGTTAGCCGATCTTCATGGGCTAGCATTGGGCATTTGCAAAGGGGTGGATCTATCGAGGAAGATTACTGCATACTACTAAGATTTTTTTAATTAAAAAGATAACACTTAGACAAGCTACAGAGTAGCGTGTTTTGTCGATTAGTTACGATGATCTTGGTTTATTGTTCACTATGGTTAGACATTACACGTCCGTGTTAGCCGATCGTCATGGGCTAGCATTGAGCATTTGCAAAGGGGTAGATCTATCAAGGAATGTTACTGCATGCTACTAAGATTTTTTTAATTAAAAAGTTAACCCTTAGAGAAGCTACAGAATAGCAAAATATGTCGATTCGTTAGGGTGATCTTGGTTTACTCTTCACTATGCTTAGACATTACACGTCCATTTTAGCCGATCGTCATGGGCTAGCACTGGGCATTTGAAAAGCGGTGGATCTATCGAGGAATATTATTGCATACTACTAAGATTTTTTTAATTAAAAAGATAACCCTTAGACAAGCTACAGAGTAGCAGAATATGTCGATTCGTTAGGGTGATCTTGGTTTACTATTCACTATGGTTAGACAATACACGTCCATGTTAGCCGATCTTCATGGGCTAGCATTGAGCATTTGCAAAGGGGTAGATCTAACAAGGAATGTTACTGCATGCTACTAAGATTTTTTTAATTAAAAAGTTAACCCTTAGACATGCTACAGAGTAGCAGAATATGTCGATTCGTTAGGGTGATCTTGGTTTACTATTCACTATGGTTAGACAATACACGTCCATGTTAGCCGATCTTCATGGGCTAGCATTGCGCATTTGCAAAGGGGTGGATCTATCGAGGAAGATTACCGCATGATACTAAGATTTTTTCATTAAAAAGTTAAACCTTAGACAAGCTACAGAGTACCACAATATGTCGATTCGTTAGGGTGATCTTGGTTTACTATTCACTATGGTTAGACATTACACGTCCGTGTTAGCCGATCTTCATGGGCTAGCATTGGGCATTTGCAAAGGGGTGGATCTATCGAGGAATATTATTGCATACTAGTAAGATTTTTTTAATTAAAAAGTTAACCCTTAGCCAAGCTACAGAGTAGCAGAATATATCGATTCGTTAGGGTGATCTTGGTTTACTATTCACTATGGTTAGACATTACACGTCCATGTTAGCCGATCTTCATGGGCTAGCATTGGGCATTTGCAAAGGGGTGGATCTATCGAGGAAGATTACTGCATACTACTAAGATTTTTTTAATTAAAAAGATAACACTTAGACAAGCTACAGAGTAGCGTGTTTTGTCGATTAGTTACGATGATCATGGTTTATTGTTCACTATGGTTAGACATTACACGTCCGTGTTAGCCGATCGTCATGGGCTAGCATTGAGCATTTGCAAAGGGGTAGATCTATCAAGGAATGTTACTGCATGCTACTAAGATTTTTTTAATTAAAAAGTTAACCCTTAGACAAGCTACAGAGTAGCAGAATATGTCGATTCGTTAGGGTGATCTTGGTTTACTATTCACTATGGTTAGACATTACACGTCCATGTTAGCCGATCTTCATGGGCTAGCATTGGGCATTTGCAAAGGGGTGGATCTATCGAGGAAGATTACTGCGTACTACTAAGATTTTTTTAATTAAAAAGATAACACTTAGACAAGCTACAGAGTAGGGTGTTTTGTCGATTAGTTACGATGATCTTGGTTTATTGTTCACTATGGTTAGACATTACACGTCCGTGTTAGCCGATCGTCATGGGCTAGCATTGAGCATTTGCAAAGGGGTAGATCTATCAAGGAATGTTACTGCATGCTACTAAGATTTTTTTAATTAAAAAGTTAACCCTTAGAGAAGCTACAGAGTAGCAGAATATGTCGATTCGTTAGGGTGATATTGGTTTACTATTCACTATGGTTAGACATTACACGTCCATGTTAGCCGATCTTCATGGACTAGCATTGCGCATTTGCAAAGGGGTGGATCTATCGAGGAAGATTACTGCATGCTACTAAGATTTTTTTAATTAAAAAGTTAACCCTTAGACAAGCTACAGAGTAGCACAATATGTCGATTCGTTAGGGTGATCTTGGTTTACTATTCACTATGGTTAGACATTACACGTCCGTGTTAGCCGATCGTCATGGGCTAGCATTGAGCATTTGCAAAGGGGTAGATCTATCAATGAATGTTACTGCATGCTGCTAAGATTTTTTTAATTAAAAAGATAACCCTTAGACAAGCTACAGAATAGCAAAATATGTCGATTCGTTAGGGTGATCTTGGTTTACTCTTCACTATGCTTAGACATTACACGTCCATTTTAGCCGATCGTCATGGGCTAGCACTGGGCATTTGAAAAGCGGTGGATCTATCGAGGAATATTATTGCATACTACTAAGATTTTTTTAATTAAAAAGATAACCCTTAGACAAGCTACAGAGTAGCAGAATATGTCGATTCGTTAGGGTGATCTTGGTTTACTATTCACTATGGTTAGACAATACACGTCCATGTTAGCCGATCTTCATGGGCTAGCATTGAGCATTTGCAAAGGGGTAGATCTAACAAGGAATGTTACTGCATGCTACTAAGATTTTTTTAATTAAAAAGTTAACCCTTAGACATGCTACAGAGTAGCAGAATATGTCGATTCGTTAGGGTGATCTTGGTTTACTATTCACTATGGTTAGACAATACACGTCCATGTTAGCCGATCTTCATGGGCTAGCATTGCGCATTTGCAAAGGGGTGGATCTATCGAGGAAGATTACCGCATGATACTAAGATTTTTTCATTAAAAAGTTAACCCTTAGACAAGCTACAGAGTACCACAATATGTCGATTCGTTAGGGTGATCTTGGTTTACTATTCACTATGGTTAGACATTACACGTCCGTGTTAGCCGATCTTCATGGGCTAGCATTGGGCATTTGCAAAGGGGTGGATCTATCGAGGAAGATTACTGCATACTACTAAGATTTTTTTAATTAAAAAGATAACACTTAGACAAGCTACAGAGTAGCGTGTTTTGTCGATTAGTTACGATGATCTTGGTTTATTGTTCACTATGGTTAGACATTACACGTCCGTGTTAGCCGATCGTCATGGGCTAGCATTGAGCATTTGCAAAGGGTGGATCTATCGAGGAATATTATTGCATACTAGTAAGATTTTTTTAATTAAAAAGTTAACCCTTAGCCAAGCTACAGAGTAGCAGAATATATCGATTCGTTAGGGTGATCTTGGTTTACTATTCACTATGGTTAGACATTACACGTCCATGTCAGCCGATCTTCATGGGCTAGCATTGGGCATTTGCAAAGGGGTGGATCTATCGAGGAAGATTACTGCATACTACTAAGATTTTTTTAATTAAAAAGATAACACTTAGACAAGCTACAGAGTAGCGTGTTTTGTCGATTAGTTACGATGATCATGGTTTATTGTTCACTATGGTTAGACATTACACGTCCGTGTTAGCCGATCGTCATGGGCTAGCATTGAGCATTTGCAAAGGGGTAGATCTATCAAAGAATGTTACTGCATGCTACTAAGATTTTTTTAATTAAAAAGTTAACCCTTAGACAAGCTACAGAGTAGCAGAATATGTCGATTCGTTAGGGTGATCTTGGTTTACTATTCACTATGGTTAGACATTACACGTCCATGTTAGCCGATCTTCATGGGCTAGCATTGCGCATTTGCAAAGGGGTGGATCTATCGAGGAAGATTACTGCATGCTACTAAGATTTTTTTAATTAAAGAGTTAACCCTTAGACAAGCTACAGAATAGCAAAATATGTCGATTCGTTAGGGTGATCTTGGTTTACTATTCACTATGGTTAGACATTACACGTCCATGTTAGCCGATCTTCATGGGCTAGCATTGGGCATTTGCAAAGGGGTGGATCTATCGAGGAAGATTACTGCGTACTACTAAGATTTTTTTAATTAAAAAGATAACACTTAGACAAGCTACAGAGTAGCGTGTTTTGTCGATTAGTTACGATGATCTTGGTTTATTGTTCACTATGGTTAGACATTACACGTCCGTGTTAGCCGATCGTCATGGGCTAGCATTGAGCATTTGCAAAGGGGTAGATCTATCAAGGAATGTTACTGCATGCTACTAAGATTTTTTTAATTAAAAAGTTAACCCTTAGAGAAGCTACAGAGTAGCAGAATATGTCGATTCGTTAGGGTGATCTTGGTTTACTATTCACTATGGTTAGACATTACACGTCCATGTTAGCCGATCTTCATGGACTAGCATTGCGCATTTGCAAAGGGGTGGATCTATCGAGGAAGATTACTGCATGCTACTAAGATTTTTTTAATTAAAAAGTTAACCCTTAGACAAGCTACAGAGTAGCACAATATGTCGATTCGTTAGGGTGATCTTGGTTTACTATTCACTATGGTTAGACATTACACGTCCGTGTTAGCCGATCGTCATGGGCTAGCATTGAGCATTTGCAAAGGGGTAGATCTATCAAGGAATGTTACTGCATGCTACTAAGATTTTTTTAATTAAAAAGTTAACCCTTAGAGAAGCTACAGAGTAGCAGAATATGTCGATTCGTTAGGGTGATCTTGGTTTACTATTCACTATGGTTAGACAATACACGTCCATGTTAGCCGATCTTCATGGGCTAGCATTGGGCATTTGCAAAGGGGTGGATCTATCGAGGAAGATTACCGCATGATACTAAGATTTTTTCATTAAAAAGTTAACCCTTAGACAAGCTACAGAGTACCACAATATGTCGATTCGTTAGGGTGATCTTGGTTTACTATTCACTATGGTTAGACATTACACGTCCGTGTTAGCCGATCTTCATGGGCTAGCATTGGGCATTTGCAAAGGGGTGGATCTATCGAGGAAGATTACTGCATACTACTAAGATTTTTTTAATTAAAAAGATAACACTTAGACAAGCTACAGAGTAGCGTGTTTTGTCGATTAGTTACGATGATCTTGGTTTATTGTTCACTATGGTTAGACATTACACGTCCGTGTTAGCCGATCGTCATGGGCTAGCATTGAGCATTTGCAAAGGGGTAGATCTATCAAGGAATGTTACTGCATGCTACTAAGATTTTTTTAATTAAAAAGTTAACCCTTAGAGAAGCTACAGAATAGCAAAATATGTCGATTCGTTAGGGTGATCTTGGTTTACTCTTCACTATGCTTAGACATTACACGTCCATTTTAGCCGATCGTCATGGGCTAGCACTGGGCATTTGAAAAGCGGTGGATCTATCGAGGAATATTATTGCATACTACTAAGATTTTTTTAATTAAAAAGATAACCCTTAGACAAGCTACAGAGTAGCAGAATATGTCGATTCGTTAGGGTGATCTTGGTTTACTATTCACTATGGTTAGACAATACACGTCCATGTTAGCCGATCTTCATGGGCTAGCATTGAGCATTTGTAAAGGGGTAGATCTAACAAGGAATGTTACTGCATGCTACTAAGATTTTTTTAATTAAAAAGTTAACCCTTAGACATGCTACAGAGTAGCAGAATATGTCGATTCGTTAGGGTGATCTTGGTTTACTATTCACTATGGTTAGACAATACACGTCCATGTTAGCCGATCTTCATGGGCTAGCATTGCGCATTTGCAAAGGGGTGGATCTATCGAGGAAGATTACCGCATGATACTAAGATTTTTTCATTAAAAAGTTAAACCTTAGACAAGCTACAGAGTACCACAATATGTCGATTCGTTAGGGTGATCTTGGTTTACTATTCACTATGGTTAGACATTACACGTCCGTGTTAGCCGATCTTCATGGGCTAGCATTGGGCATTTGCAAAGGGGTGGATCTATCGAGGAATATTATTGCATACTAGTAAGATTTTTTTAATTAAAAAGTTAACCCTTAGCCAAGCTACAGAGTAGCAGAATATATCGATTCGTTAGGGTGATCTTGGTTTACTATTCACTATGGTTAGACATTACACGTCCATGTTAGCCGATCTTCATGGGCTAGCATTGGGCATTTGCAAAGGGGTGGATCTATCGAGGAAGATTACTGCATACTACTAAGATTTTTTTAATTAAAAAGATAACACTTAGACAAGCTACAGAGTAGCGTGTTTTGTCGATTAGTTACGATGATCATGGTTTATTGTTCACTATGGTTAGACATTACACGTCCGTGTTAGCCGATCGTCATGGGCTAGCATTGAGCATTTGCAAAGGGGTAGATCTATCAAGGAATGTTACTGCATGCTACTAAGATTTTTTTAATTAAAAAGTTAACCCTTAGACAAGCTACAGAGTAGCAGAATATGTCGATTCGTTAGGGTGATCTTGGTTTACTATTCACTATGGTTAGACATTACACGTCCATGTTAGCCGATCTTCATGGGCTAGCATTGCGCATTTGCAAAGGGGTGGATCTATCGAGGAAGATTACTGCATGCTACTAAGATTTTTTTAATTAAAGAGTTAACCCTTAGACAAGCTACAGAATAGCAAAATATGTCGATTCGTTAGGGTGATCTTGGTTTACTATTCACTATGGTTAGACATTACACGTCCATGTTAGCCGATCTTCATGGGCTAGCATTGGGCATTTGCAAAGGGGTGGATCTATCGAGGAAGATTACTGCATACTACTAAGATTTTTTTAATTAAAAAGATAACACTTAGACAAGCTACAGAGTAGCGTGTTTTGTCGATTAGTTACGATGATCTTGGTTTATTGTTCACTATGGTTAGACATTACACGTCCGTGTTAGCCGATCGTCATGGGCTAGCATTGAGCATTTGCAAAGGGGTAGATCTATCGAGGAATATTATTGCATACTAGTAAGATTTTTTTAATTAAAAAGTTAACCCTTAGCCAAGCTACAGAGTAGCAGAATATATCGATTCGTTAGGGTGATCTTGGTTTACTATTCACTATGGTTAGACATTACACGTCCATGTTAGCCGATCTTCATTTGCTAGCATTGGGCATTTGCAAAGGGGTGGATCTATCGAGGAAGATTACTGCATACTACTAAGATTTTTTTAATTAAAAAGATAACACTTAGACAAGCTACAGAGTAGAGTGTTTTGTCGATTAGTTACGATGATCATGGTTTATTGTTCACTATGGTTAGACATTACACGTCCGTGTTAGCCGATCGTCATGGGCTAGCATTGAGCATTTGCAAAGGGGTAGATCTATCAAGGAATGTTACTGCATGCTACTAAGATTTTTTTAATTAAAAAGTTAACCCTTAGACAAGCTACAGAGTAGCAGAATATGTCGTTTCGTTAGGGTGATCTTGGTTTACTATTCACTATGGTTAGACATTACACGTCCATGTTAGCCGATCTTCATGGGCTAGCATTGCGCATTTGCAAAGGGGTGGATCTATCGAGGAAGATTACTGCATGCTACTAAGATTTTTTTAATTAAAGAGTTAACCCTTAGACAAGCTACAGAATAGCAAAATATGTCGATTCGTTAGGGTGATCTTGGTTTACTATTCACTATGGTTAGACATTACACGTCCATGTTAGCCGATCTTCATGGGCTAGCATTGGGCATTTGCAAAGGGGTGGATCTATCGAGGAAGATTACTGCATACTACTAAGATTTTTTTAATTAAAAAGATAACACTTAGACAAGCTACAGAGTAGCGTGTTTTGTCGATTAGTTACGATGATCTTGGTTTATTGTTCACTATGGTTAGACATTACACGTCCGTGTTAGCCGATCGTCATGGGCTAGCATTGAGCATTTGCAAAGGGGTAGATCTATCAAGGAATGTTACTGCATGCTACTAAGATTTTTTTAATTAAAAAGTTAACCCTTAGACAAGCTACAAAGTAGCAGAATATGTGATCTTGGTTTACTATTCACTATGGTTAGACAATACACGTCCATGTTAGCCGATCTTCGTGGGCCAGCATTGCGCATTTGCAAAGGGGTGGATCTATCGAGGAAGATTACCGCATGATACTAAGATTTTTTTCATTAAAAAGTTAACCCTTAGACAAGCTACAGAGTACCACAATATGTCGATTCGTTAGGGTGATCTTGGTTTACTATTCACTATGGTTAGACATTACACGTCCGTGTTAGCCGATCTTCATGGGCTAGCTTTGGGCATTTGCAAAGGGGTGGATCTATCGAGGAAGATTACTGCATACTACTAAGATTTTTTTAATTAAAAAGATAACACTTAGACAAGCTACAGAGTAGCGTGTTTTGTCGATTAGTTAC